>NC_060194.1:4325750-4625750 GCF_021184085.1 Oncorhynchus gorbuscha | reverse complement strand
GCTTGATTACCAACGACGACGAGACTGCCTACAGGGAGGAGGTGAGGGCACTCGGAGTGTGGTGTCAGGAAAATAACCTCACACTCAATGTCAACAAAACAAAAGTAAATGATCTGACTTCAGGAAACAGCAGAGGGAGAAGCCCAGTATCCACATCGACGGGACAGTAGTGGAGAAGGTGAGAAGTTACTCGGCGTACACATCACGGACAAACTGAAATGGTCCACCCACACAGATCACTGCCTGGTACGACAACTGCTCCGCCCACAACCGTAAGGCTCTCTAGAGGTTAGTGAGGTCTGCACAACGCATCACCGGGGGCAAACTACCTGCCCTCCAGGACACCTACACCACCTGATGTCACAGGAAGGCCAAAAAAATAATTAAGGACAACAACCACCCGAGCCACCGCCTGTTCACCCCGCTATCATCCAGAAGGTGAGGTCAGTACAGGTGTATCAACGCGGGACCGAGTTGAGAGACTGAAAAACAGCTTCTATCTCAAGGCCATCAGACTGTTAACCAGCCATCAATAACATTGAGTGGCTGCTGCCAACATACTGACTCATCTCTAGCCACTTTAATAATGAAAAAAATAAAATGTAATAAACATATCATGTATGTAATAAATGTATCACTAGCCACTTTAAACAATGCCACTTTATATAGTTTATATACCCTGCATTACTCATCTCATATGTATATACTGTACTCTATACCATCTACTGCATCTTGTTTACATACCCTACATTACTCATCTCATATGTATATACTGTATTCTATACCATCTACTGCATCTTGTTTACATACCCTACATTACTCATCTCATATGTATATACTGTACTCTATACCATCTACTGCATCTTGTTTACATACCCTACATTACTCATCTCATATGTATATACTGTACTCTATACCATCTACTGCATCTTGTTTACATACCCTACATTACTCATCTCATATGTATATACTGTCCTCTATACCATCTACTGCATCTTGTTTACATACCCTACATTACTCATCTCATATGTATATACTGTACTCTATACCATCTACTGCATCTTGTTTACATACCCTACATTACTCATCTCATATGTATATACTGTCCTCTATACCATCTACTGCATCTTGTTTACATACCCTACATTACTCATCTCATATGTATATACTGTACTCTATACCATCTACTGCATCTTGTTTACATACCCTACATTACTCATCTCATATGTATATACTGTACTCTATACCATCTACTGCATCTTGTTTACATACCCTACATTACTCATCTCATATGTATATACTGTCCTCTATACCATCTACTGCATCTTGTTTACATACCCTACATTACTCATCTCATATGTATATACTGTACTCTATACCATCTACTGCATCTTGTTTACATACCCTACATTACTCATCTCATATGTATATACTGTACTCTATACCATCTACTGCATCTTGTTTACATACCCTACATTACTCATCTCATATGTATATACTGTACTCTATACCATCTACTGCATCTTGTTTACATACCCTACATTACTCATCTCATATGTATATACTGTATTCTATACCATCTACTGCATCTTGTTTACATACCCTACATTACTCATCTCATATGTATATACTGTACTCTATACCATCTACTGCATCTTGTTTACATACCCTACATTACATCTCATATGTATATACTGTACTCTATACCATCTACTGCATCTTGTTTACATACCCTACATTACTCATCTCATATGTATATACTGTACTCTATACCATCTACTGCATCTTGTTTACATACCCTACATTACTCATCTCATATGTATATACTGTACTCTATACCATCTACTGCATCTTGTTTACATACCCTACATTACTCATCTCATATGTATATACTGTACTCTATACCATCTACTGCATCTTGTTTACATACCCTACATTACTCATCTCATATGTATATACTGTACTCTATACCATCTACTGCATCTTGTTTACATACCCTACATTACTCATCTCATATGTATATACTGTACTCTATACCATCTACTGCATCTTGTTTACATACCCTACATTACTCATCTCATATGTATATACTGTACTCTATACCATCTACTGCATCTTGTTTACATACCCTACATTACTCATCTCATATGTATATACTGTACTCTATACCATCTACTGCATCTTGTTTACATACCCTACATTACTCATCTCATATGTATATACTGTACTCTATACCATCTACTGCATCTTGTTTACATACCCTACATTACTCATCTCATATGTATATACTGTACTCTATACCATCTACTGCATCTTGTTTACATACCCTACATTACTCATCTCATATGTATATACTGTACTCTATACCATCTACTGCATCTTGTTTACATACCCTACATTACTCATCTCATATGTATATACTGTACTCTATACCATCTACTGCATCTTGTTTACATACCCTACATTACTCATCTCATATGTATATACTGTACTCTATACCATCTACTGCATCTTGTTTACATACCCTGCATTACTCATCTCATATGTATATACTGTACTCTATACCATCTACTGCATCTTGTTTACATACCCTGCATTACTCATCTCATATGTATATACTGTACTCTATACCATCTACTGCATCTTGTTTACATACCCTGCATTACTCATCTCATATGTATATACTGTACTCTATACCATCTACTGCATCTTGTTTACATACCCTGCATTACTCATCTCATATGTATATACTGTACTCTATACCATCTACTGCATCTTGTTTACATACCCTGCATTACTCATCTCATATGTATATACTGTACTCTATACCATCTACTGCATCTTGTTTACATACCCTACATTACTCATCTCATATGTATATACTGTACTCTATACCATCTACTGCATCTTGTTTACATACCCTACATTACTCATCTCATATGTATATACTGTACTCTATACCATCTACTGCATCTTGTTTACATACCCTACATTACTCATCTCATATGTATATACTGTACTCTATACCATCTACTGCATCTTGTTTACATACCCTACATTACTCATCTCATATGTATATACTGTACTCTATACCATCTACTGCATCTTGTTTACATACCCTACATTACTCATCTCATATGTATATACTGTACTCTATACCATCTACTGCATCTTGTTTACATACCCTACATTACTCATCTCATATGTATATACTGTACTCTATACCATCTACTGCATCTTGTTTACATACCCTACATTACTCATCTCATATGTATATACTGTACTCTATACCATCTACTGCATCTTGTTTACATACCCTACATTACTCATCTCATATGTATATACTGTACTCTATACCATCTACTGCATCTTGTTTACATACCCTACATTACTCATCTCATATGTATATACTGTATTCTATACCATCTACTGCATCTTGTTTACATACCCTACATTACTCATCTCATATGTATATACTGTACTCTATACCATCTACTGCATCTTGTTTACATACCCTACATTACTCATCTCATATGTATATACTGTACTCTATACCATCTACTGCATCTTGTTTACATACCCTACATTACTCATCTCATATGTATATACTGTACTCTATACCATCTACTGCATCTTGTTTACATACCCTACATTACTCATCTCATATGTATATACTGTACTCTATACCATCTACTGCATCTTGTTTACATACCCTACATTACTCATCTCATATGTATATACTGTACTCTATACCATCTACTGCATCTTGTTTACATACCCTACATTACTCATCTCATATGTATATACTGTACTCTATACCATCTACTGCATCTTGTTTACATACCCTATATTACTCATCTCATATGTATATACTGTACTCTATACCATCTACTGCATCTTGTTTACATACCCTACATTACTCATCTCATATGTATATACTGTACTCTATACCATCTACTGCATCTTGTTTACATACCCTACATTACTCATCTCATATGTATATACTGTATTCTATACCATCTACTGCATCTTGTTTACATACCCTACATTACTCATCTCATATGTATATACTGTACTCTATACCATCTACTGCATCTTGTTTACATACCCTACATTACTCATCTCATATGTATATACTGTACTCTATACCATCTACTGCATCTTGTTTACATACCCTACATTACTCATCTCATATGTATATACTGTACTCTATACCATCTACTGCATCTTGTTTACATACCCTACATTACTCATCTCATATGTATATACTGTACTCTATACCATCTACTGCATCTTGTTTACATACCCTACATTACTCATCTCATATGTATATACTGTACTCTATACCATCTACTGCATCTTGTTTACATACCCTACATTACTCATCTCATATGTATATACTGTACTCTATACCATCTACTGCATCTTGTTTACATACCCTACATTACTCATCTCATATGTATATACTGTACTCTATACCATCTACTGCATCTTGTTTACATACCCTACATTACTCATCTCATATGTATATACTGTACTCTATACCATCTACTGCATCTTGTTTACATACCCTACATTACTCATCTCATATGTATATACTGTACTCTATACCATCTACTGCATCTTGTTTACATACCCTACATTACTCATCTCATATGTATATACTGTACTCTATACCATCTACTGCATCTTGTTTACATACCCTACATTACTCATCTCATATGTATATACTGTACTCTATACCATCTACTGCATCTTGTTTACATACCCTACATTACTCATCTCATATGTATATACTGTACTCTATACCATCTACTGCATCTTGTTTACATACCCTACATTACTCATCTCATATGTATATACTGTACTCTATACCATCTACTGCATCTTGTTTACATACCCTACATTACTCATCTCATATGTATATACTGTACTCTATACCATCTACTGCATCTTGTTTACATACCCTACATTACTCATCTCATATGTATATACTGTACTCTATACCATCTACTGCATCTTGTTTACATACCCTACATTACTCATCTCATATGTATATACTGTACTCTATACCATCTACTGCATCTTGTTTACATACCCTACATTACTCATCTCATATGTATATACTGTACTCTATACCATCTACTGCATCTTGTTTACATACCCTACATTACTCATCTCATATGTATATACTGTACTCTATACCATCTACTGCATCTTGTTTACATACCCTACATTACTCATCTCATATGTATATACTGTACTCTATACCATCTACTGCATCTTGTTTACATACCCTACATTACTCATCTCATATGTATATACTGTACTCTATACCATCTACTGCATCTTGTTTACATACCCTACATTACTCATCTCATATGTATATACTGTACTCTATACCATCTACTGCATCTTGTTTACATACCCTACATTACTCATCTCATATGTATATACTGTACTCTATACCATCTACTGCATCTTGTTTACATACCCTACATTACTCATCTCATATGTATATACTGTACTCTATACCATCTACTGCATCTTGTTTACATACCCTACATTACTCATCTCATATGTATATACTGTACTCTATACCATCTACTGCATCTTGTTTACATACCCTACATTACTCATCTCATATGTATATACTGTATTCTATACCATCTACTGCATCTTGTTTACATACCCTACATTACTCATCTCATATGTATATACTGTACTCTATACCATCTACTGCATCTTGTTTACATACCCTACATTACTCATCTCATATGTATATACTGTATTCTATACCATCTACTGCATCTTGTTTACATACCCTACATTACTCATCTCATATGTATATACTGTACTCTATACCATCTACTGCATCTTGTTTACATACCCTACATTACTCATCTCATATGTATATACTGTATTCTATACCATCTACTGCATCTAGTTTACATACCCTACATTACTCATCTCATATGTATATACTGTACTCTATACCATCTACTGCATCTTGTTTACATACCCTACATTACTCATCTCATATGTATATACTGTACTCTACACCATCTACTGCATCTTGTTTACATACCCTACATTACTCATCTCATATGTATATACTGTACTCTATACCATCTACTGCATCTTGTTTACATACCCTACATTACTCATCTCATATGTATATACTGTACTCTATACCATCTACTGCATCTTGCCGTTCGGCCATCGCTCATTCATGTATTTTTATGTACACATTGTTATTAATTTCTTTACACTTGTGTGTATAAGGTAGTTGTTGGGAAATTGTTAGGTTAGTTTACTTGTTAGATATTACTGCGTGGTCGGAACTAGAAGCACAAGCATTTCGCTACTCTCGCATTAACATCTGCTAACCATGTCTATGTGACAAATATATTTGATTTGATTTGAGTAGTAGTGTGTGGGTCACCAGGAAAAAAATCTCCATATTACAACCCATGTGTTGTGATAATTGCGTTGTTTGCTCTATTGTTAGTTCATATTCCTTGCCACCAGTGGCAATTTTAGCATGTAAATCTTGATGGGGCAAACAAAACAATGTGGAATGCATGCCAGCAAAGCCACTACACAACAAAACAAGTTTACATACACCTTAGCAAAATACATTTAAACTCAGTTTTTCACAATTCCTGACATTTAATCTGCGTAAAAATTCACTGTCTTAGGTCAGTTAGGATCACCACTTTATTTTAAGAATGTGAAATGTGATTTATTTCAGCTTTAATTTCTTTCATCACATTCCCAGTGGGTCAGAAGTTTACATACGCTCAATTAGTATTTGGTAATATTGCCTTTAAATTGTTTAACTTGGGTCAAACATTTCAGGTAGACTTCCACGATAAATTGGGTGAATTTTGGCCCATTCCTCCTAATAGAGCTGGTGTAACTGAGTCAGGTTTGTAAGGCCTCCTTGCTCGCACATGCTTTTTCAGTTCTGCCCACAGATTTTCTATAGGATTGAGGTCAGGGCTTTGTGATGGCCACTCCAATACCTTGACTTTGTTGTCCTTAAGCCATTTTGCGAGAACTTTAGAAGTATGCTTGGGGTCATTGTCCATTTGGAAGACCCATTTGCGACCACGCTTTAACTTCCTGACTGACGTCTTGAGATATTGCTTCAATATATATCCACATCATTTTCTTCCCTCATGATGCCATCTATTTTGTGAAGTGCACCAGTCCCTTCTGCAGCAAAGCACCCCAACAACATGATGCTACCACTCCCGTGCTTCACGGTTGGGATGGTATTCTTCGGCTTACAAGCTTCCCCCTTTCTCCTCCAAACATGATGATGGTCATTACAACCAAACAGTTGTAACAGCCCAGAGGACATTTCTCTAAGAAGTTCAATCTTTGTCCCCATGTGCAGTTGCAAACCGCAGTCTGGCTTTTTATGGCGGTTTTGGAGCAGTGGTTTCTTCCTTGCTGAGCGGCCTTTCAGGTTATGTCAATATAGGACTCGTTTTACTGTGGATATAGATACTTTTGTACCCATTTCCTCCAGCATCTTCTGTGATTGATTTGCACAGTTGTTGGAAAAATTACTTGTCATGCACAAAGTAGATGTCCTAACCGACTTGCCAAAACTATAGTTTGTTAACAAGAAATTTGTGGAGTGGTTGAAAAACGAGTTTTAATATAATAATAATAATAATAATATATGCCATTTAGCAGACGCTTTTATCCAAAGCGACTTACAGTCATGTGTGCATACATTCTACGTATGGGTGGTCCCGGGGATCGAACCCACTACCCTGGCATTACAAGCACCATGCTCTACCAACTGAGCTACAGAAGGACCACCTAAGTGTATGTAAACTTCCGACTTCAACTGTATATATTGTTTTCTGTATTTCTCTATCGACAATGTTTTTCCAGTCTTTGTCAAAGAGAAGGTCATTGGGACAAGAATTAACATTTTGTAGGTGGTTCCTAAACCATATAGCTTTTGCTTTGTTGTCTTTGATCTTGTTACTTTAGCACAGGCATGATATTATTAGTTTTGTCTCCATTTATTGTTTAGATTTTTTTTGCCAGAAGGTCCGGGGGTTGGTGTCTGTTTCTAGCTGGTGATAAAAGGCAGTCCACTGTTTCTGTTTGTGGAGGGTGAGTTGGTATCTGATATGATTCTGTTACCGATTAACTTCTGTTTTCAGGTTTGGTGCTCTTGTTCTAATAAAATCTCTCCAGACCTTTCTCTTCTGCTTGACGAGACTAAGGATATGTGGTGGGAGTTGTTATTGTGGTGGTCTGATGGTGGTAAGTGAAATAGTCTCTTCCTGGGCCTGGATGAGGACACTCCCGATTCTCTCAGCCACCTGGTCCAAATCCTTGGGGTTCTGTATTGTCTGTAATGCATTTTCTGTATTTTTCCCAGTTTGCTTTCTTGTAGTTGTACCTTTGTTTTGCCGGTTGAAGTTGGGTTGAAGTTGGAGAGAAAAGGAGACAAGGACAGGAAGGTGGTCACTTCCCACGTCATTGCTGACGAGAAGCTAAGGAGTTTAGCAGACAAGTCCGGGGAACAGAGGACAAGATCAAGAATGTCTGCCATGGAGGTGGAAGAATAGATGTGTTTTGGGGTCATCGGGGTTGAGGATGGCCAGGATTGTTGTCAAGGATATCCCTTAATACCCTCCCAGAGTGATTTGTAGTATTGCAGGTAAAATCAATGTGTTTGCCATTAAAATCTCCCATTATGATTGTGGTCTGTAAGGGCAGTAATCCATTTTTCAGAGGGTGTTTTTGTGGGTGGACAGTATAGAGCTGTATGTGCATTTAAGGGTATTTTTACTGCAGCGTACTCGTTGTTGTTAAGTTCTTCTTTGGTGAGATTAAAAACAGCTTCAGAGTACTCAATTCCTTCCTTTAAAATAACACACTACCTCTGCATCCCTTTAGTCGATCCTTTCTGAGAATGTTATTGTTATGCAGGTGAATGAGGACCCAAGAGCGACTTGGCGAAAACAGAGTATTTAATCCAGTAATAAACTTTACAAAACAAAAAGCATAATACTACTCGTAAAGACGAGAACAGACTGGAGACTTGATCGAGAACTGCAGGTTGCCTCGGGAAGGCACTTGAACCTAGCAGACTCAGACACCTGCTCACCACGCAGCATCTGAGGGAAACACGACACGACAGGGCAAAACATAGACACAGCACGGTGAATTATAGATGAGGATCCGACGGGGCAGGAACGGAAAACAAGGAGAGAAATAGGGACTCTAATCAGGGAAAAGGATCGGGAACAGGTGTGGGAAGACTAAATGATGATTAGGGGAATAGGAACAGCTGGGAGCAGGAACGGAACGATAGAGAGAAGAGAGAGCGAGAGAGTGAGAGAGGGAGGGGGAGAGAGAGGGATAGAAAGAGGGAAAGAACCTAATAAGACCAGCAGAGGGAAACGAATAGAAGGGGAAGCACAGGGACAAGACATGATAATTAATGACAAAACATGACAGTACCCCCACTCACCGAGCGCCTCCTGGCGCACTCGAGGAGGAATCCTGGCGGCAACGGAGGAAATCATCAATGAGTGAACGGTCCAGCACGCCCCGAGACGGAACCCAACTCCTCTCCTCAGGACCGTAACCCTCCCAATCCACTAAGTATTGGTGACCCCGTCCCCGAGAACGCATGTCCATGATCTTATGTACCTTGTAAATAGGTGCGCTCTCGACAAGGACGGGAGGGGGAGAGGGAAGACGAACGGGGGTGCGAAGAAAGGGCTTGACACAGGAGACATGGAAGACAGGATGGACGCGACGAAGATGTCGCGGAAGAAGCAGTCGCACAGCGACAGGATTGACGACCTGGGAGACACGGAACGGACCAATGAACCGCGGAGTCAACTTACGAGAAGCTGTCGTAAGAGGAAGGTTGCGAGTGGAAAGCCACACTCTCTGGCCGCAACAATACCTTGGACTCTTAATCCTGCGTTTATTGGCGGCTCTCACAGTCTGTGCCCTGTAGCGGCAAAGTGCAGACCTCACCCTCCTCCAGGTGCGCTCACAACGTTGGACAAACGCTTGAGCGGAGGGAACGCTGGACTCGGCAAGCTGGGAAGAGAATAGAGGAGGCTGGTAACCCAGACTACTCTGAAACGGAGATAACCCGGTAGCAGACGAAGGAAGCGAGTTGTGAGCGTATTCTGCCCAGGGAGCTGTTCTGCCCAAGACGCAGGGTTTCTGAAAGAAAGGCTGCGTAGTATGCGACCAATCGTCTGATTGGCCCTCTCTGCTTGACCGTTAGACTGGGGATGAAACCCGGAAGAGAGACTGACGGACGCACCAATCAAACGACAGAACTCCCCTCCAAAACTGTGACGTGAATTGCGGGCCTCTGTCTGAAACGGCGTCTAACGGGAGGCCATGAATTCTGAACACATTCTCGATAATGATTTGTGCCGTCTCCTTAGCGGAAGGAAGTTTAGCGAGGGGAATGAAATGTGCCGCCTTAGAGAACCTATCGACAACCGTAAGAATCACAGTCTTCCCCGCAGACAAAGGCAGACCGGTAATGAAGTCTAGGCGATGTGAGACCATGGTCGAGAAGGAATGGGGAGCGGTCTGAGACGACCGGCAGGAGGAGAGTTACCCGACTTAGTCTGCGCGCAGTCCGAACAAGCAGCCACGAAACGGCGCGTGTCACGCTCCTGAGTCGGCCACCAAAGCGCTGGCGAATAGACGCAAGAGTGCCTCGAACACCGGGATGACCAGCTAACTTGGCAGAGTGAGCCCACTGAAGAACAGCCAGACGAGTGGAAACAGGAACGAAAAGGAGGTTACTAGGACAGCGCGGCGACGCAGTGTGCGTGAGTGCTTGCTTAACCTGTCTTTCAATTCCCCAGACTGTCAACCCGACAACACGCCCATAAGGAAGAATCCCCTCGGGATCAGTAGAAGCCACAGAAGAACTAAACAGACGGGATAAGGCATCAGGCTTGGTGTTCTTGCTACCCGGACGGTAAGAAATCACAAACTCGAAACGAGCGAAAAACAACGCCCAACGAGCTTGACGGGCATTAAGTCGTTTGGCAGAACGGATGTACTCAAGGTTCTTATGGTCTGTCCAAACGACAAAAGGAACGGTCGCCCCCTCCAACCACTGTCGCCATTCGCCTAGGGCTAAGCGGATGGCGAGCAGTTCACGGTTACCCACATCATAGTTGCGCTCAGATGGCGACAGGCGATGAGAAAAATAAGCGCAAGGATGAACCTTATCGTCAGACTGGAAGCGCTGGGATAGAATGGCTCCCACGCCTACCTCTTCAACCTCGACAATGAATTGTCTAGTGACGTCAGGAGTAACGAGGATAGGAGCGGACGTAAAACGTTCTTTTAGAAGATCAAAAGCTCCCTGGGCGGAACCGGACCACTTAAAACACGTCTTGACAGAAGTAAGAGCTGTGAGAGGGGCAGCAACTTGACCGAAATTACGAATGAAACGCCGATAGAAATTAGCGAAACCTAAAAAGCGCTGCAACTCGACACGTGACCTTGGAACGGGCCAATCACTGACAGCTTGGACCTTAGCGGAATCCATCTGAATGCCTTCAGCGGAAATAACGGAACCGAGAAAAGTAACGGAGGAGACATGAAAAGAGCACTTCTCAGCCTTTACGTAGAGACAATTCTCTAAAAGGCGCTGTAGAACACGTCGAACGTGCTGAACATGAATCTCGAGTGACGGTGAAAAAATCAGGATATCGTCAAGATAGACAAAAACAAAGATGTTCAGCATGTCTCTCAGAACATCATTAACTAATGCCTGAAAAACAGCTGGCGCATTGGCGAGACCAAACGGCAGAACCCGGTACTCAAAATGCCCTAACGGAGTGTTAAACGCCGTTTTCCACTCGTCCCCCTCTCTGATGCGCACGAGATGGTAAGCGTTACGAAGGTCCAACTTAGTAAAGCACCTGGCTCCCTGCAGAATCTCGAAGGCTGATGACATAAGGGGAAGCGGATAATGATTCTTAACCGTTATGTCATTCAGCCCTCGATAATCCACGCAGGGGCGCAGAGTACCGTCCTTCTTCTTAACAAAAAGAACCCCGCCCCGGCCGGAGAGGAAGAAGGCACTATGGTACCGGCGTCAAGAGACACAGATAAATAATCCTCGAGAGCCTTACGTTCGGGAGCCGACAGAGAGTATAGTCTACCCCGAGGAGGAGTGGTCCCCGGAAGGAGATCAATACTACAATCATACGACCGGTGAGGAGGAAGGGAGTTGGCTCGGGACCGACTGAAGACCGTGCGCAGATCATGATATTCCTCCGGCACTCCTGTCAAATCGCCAGGTTCCTCCTGAGAAGAGGGGACAGAAGAAATGGGAGGGATGGCAGACATTAAGCACTTCACATGACAAGATACGTTCCAGGATAGGATAGAATTACAAGACCAATTAATAGAAGGATTATGACATACTAGCCAGGGATGACCCAAAACAACAGGTGTGAAAGGTGAACGAAAAATCAAAAAAAAGAAATAGTCTCACTGTGGTTACCAGATACTGTGAGAGTTAAAGGTAGTGTCTCAAATCTGATACTGGGAAGATGACTACCATCTAAGGCAAACATGGGCGTAGGCTTGTCTAACTGTCTGAAAGGAATGTTATGTTTCCGAACCCATGCTTCGTCCATGAAACAACCCTCAGCCCCAGAGTCAATCAAGGCACTGCATGTAGCACCCGAACCGGTCCAGCGTAGATGGACCGACATAGTAGTACAGGATCTAGATGAAGAGACCTGAGTAGTAGCGCTCACCAGTAGCCCTCCGCTTACTGATGGGCTCTGGCCTCTTACTGGACATGAATTAACAAAATGTCCATCAAATCCGCAATAGAGGCACAGGCGGTTGGTGATCCTCCGTTCCCTCTCCTTAGTCGAGATGCGAATCCCTCCCAGCTGCATGGGCTCAGTCTCAGAGCCAGAGGAGGGAGATGGTTGCGATGCGGAGCAGGGAAACACCGTTGATGCGAGCTCTCTTCCACGAGCCTGGTGACGAAGATCTACCCGTCGTTCTATGCGGATGGCGAGAGCAATCAAAGAGTCCACACTGGAAGGAACCTCCCGAGAGAGAATCTCATCTTTGACCACTGTGTGGAGTCCCTCCAGAAAACGAGCGAGCAGCGCCGGCTCGTTCCAGTCACTAGAGGCAGCAAGAGTACGAAACTCTATAGAGTAATCCGTTATGGATCGATCACCTTGGCATAGGGAAGCCAGGACCCTAGAAGCCTCCCCACCAAAAACTGAACGGTCAAAAACCCGAATCATCTCCTCTTTAAAGTTCTGGTAATTGTTAGAACAATCAGCCCTTGCCTCCCAGATAGCTGTGCCCCACTCTCGGGCCCGGCCAGTAAGGAGTGAAATGACGTAAGCAACCCGAGCTCTCTCTCTAGAGTATGTGTTGGGTTGGAGAGAGAACACAATCTCACACTGGGTGAGAAAGGAGCGGCACTCAGTGGGCTGCCCGGAGTAGCAAGGTGGGTTATTAACCCTAGGTTCTGGAGGCTCGGCAGGCCAGGAAGTAACAGGTGGCACGAGACGAAGACTCTGGAACTGTCCAGAGAGGTCGGAAACCTGAGCGGCCAGGTTCTCCACGGCATGGCGAGCAGCAGACAATTCCTGCTCGTGTCTGCCGAGCATGGCTCCTTGGATCTCGACGGCAGTGTTACGAGCGTCTGTAGTCGCTGGGTCCATTCCTTGGTCGGATCCTTCTGTTATGCAGGTGAATGAGGACCCAAAAGCGACTTGGCGAAAACAGAGTATTTAATCCAGTAATAAACTTTACAAAACAAAAAGCATAATACTACTCGTAAAGACGAGAACAGACTGGAGACTTGATCGAGAACTGCAGGTTGCCTCGGGAAGGCACTTGAACCTAGCAGACTCAGACACCTGCTCACCACGCAGCATCTGAGGGAAACACGACACGACAGGGCAAAACATAGACACAGCACGGTGAATTATAGATGAGGATCCGACGGGGCAGGAACGGAAAACAAGGAGAGAAATAGGGACTCTAATCAGGGAAAAGGATCGGGAACAGGTGTGGGAAGACTAAATGATGATTAGGGGAATAGGAACAGCTGGGAGCAGGAACGGAACGATAGAGAGAAGAGAGAGCGAGAGAGTGAGAGAGGGAGGGGGAGAGAGAGGGATAGAAAGAGGGAAAGAACCTAATAAGACCAGCAGAGGGAAACGAATAGAAGGGGAAGCACAGGGACAAGACATGATAATTAATGACAAAACATGACAGTTATAGCCAGGAATGCGAAATCTTGTATTAGTACTTAGAAAGGTATCGTTGATAGAGGCAATGCTAATTAGCTTTTTTCTAGAAGAAGTTGGGCATCAGCTCCTATTTGTTTCTCCTTATACTTCTGATGTTTACATGTAAAACATGTAGCCATTTGATTTGGAGTGTAGTTAAGGCTAAAAAAGGTGTTTCAGAGTTAAGGGGTCGGGTCGTCTCTGTGTTTCTTTATGCTGTCCATAACTCTCTCCAGGCTGACACCTGTCTCAGGTTCTCTATCCACAGGATAAGGTAGGTCCATTACGGTTTCTGTGCGTCTCTCTGGGTGTGTTGTTTCATGTATTTTTAACAGGTGTCTCTGGTTCCTTCTGTAAATTCTCTCGTTTGGTGTTCGTACTATGTATTAACTTGTTTTCCAAGTACAAATGTTTCCCAAGTACACTTGCTGGTTGCCATTAGTTGTCTTGTCTGATCCTTACTCATTCTCCTTCTTTCATGACCGAAAGCTTAGTGAAAGTAGTGGTTTTTGTCTCTGCTGTCTGCTTGTGAGACGGCTCCTGAAATGTTGATCTCTTTGATGTTGGAAACTTTCTCTTCAGCCTTCTTCCCATTAATCGTTGTGCTGGTGAGATACCTATTCCATCCAGGGGTGTGTTTCTGTACTCAAGGAGAGCTATGTAATGTAAGCCATCTTGTACTTTTCTCAACAGGTTTTTCACAGTCTGAACTTCTCTCTCAGCCGTTTGACTGTGGAAATCTAGGGCGTGACATGTTTTAAATCCCAGCTGGTAGAGACTCTGACATTTCTTGACTCACCAACTCTTCCATTATTTGAGCATAGAACATCAGGCCTTGTGAAGATTGACTTTCATGGTATAATTTACATTTACATTTACATTTAAGTCATTTAGCAGACGCTCTTATCCAGAGCGACTTACAAATTGCTGTGGTTACTTGTTGTTCCACTGAGCTTAAAGTTTTCTGGGTATTCTGAGTAGATATTCTGTGTCATTGTGAAC
Organism: Oncorhynchus gorbuscha; assembly: GCF_021184085.1. Lineage (NCBI taxonomy): Eukaryota > Metazoa > Chordata > Actinopteri > Salmoniformes > Salmonidae > Oncorhynchus > Oncorhynchus gorbuscha. The sequence goes on along the minus strand of NC_060194.1, from coordinate 4,610,436 downwards.
GAAGAGGTCCACTCGAACTTTGGCCCAAGCGCTCTCTGTGACTGGATGAGACATGGATGAGGCTCTTTGGTATTGTTTTTGTGTGTGTTGCAGAATGCACATTTTGTTATATTTTTGTAACATTGTTACATCTTCAAATCTGTTTAGCCATGCCTGGCCAGAACATCCCTTGCTTGTTTCTTACATTACGATTCCCCTGTACACTTCATGGACTTTTTCGAGTTTTGAACAGCAGTCCATTAAGTCCTCTCTGAAGGTTCAATAGTGCTGTATTTTCTTTGCAATTCTTCCTCTCGCAATCCTTTTTTAAAACTGTTTCTGTGACCTGTGACCTGTCTTAACTCTTCGTCTTCCGCTGTTGCTGTTTTGAATTGCTGCAGTATTTCTTCTGAAACAGGAAGTTGATGAGCAATGTAGTTTACATCTAGCAATTTCTCTCTCTGTTCCTTCAGGTATGCAGTGATGTGCATCTCCTTTCCTGGTGTATGTCACATGTTGACTATCTCTGTAGTCTCATCAGCATTCTCTGTAGTCTCATCAGCATTCTCTGTAGTCTGGCTGGTGATCCACCTGGATCTGTTCTCCATACAGGTATTGATAAAACTTCTCTCAGCCATACACTATCGCCAGTAGCTGTTTTGCATTTGAGCATATCTCTTGACAGCCTGAGGGATCTTGACTCCTATGCGATTGGCTGACCACCATGCAGAATCACAGCTCCCAAGCCGACTGAGCTTGCATCCTGAAGTAGTGTCACTGATTTTTTTTTCACATCATCGTACTTTAACACTCATTGCTGATGAGCGATTTCAAGCTTTTGAAGCTCTGTTACTGTGAAGACTCCCAGTGCCACTGAACGTCCCCTTCCAGCAGTTTTTTCAGTGGTGTGCTGACATCTGAGAGATTTAAGATGAACTTTGCGAGATACTGCAACATTCCCATGAACCTCTGAACTGCTACTTAGTCCTTTGACTGTGGCATTTCTTGTATTGCTCTTACCTTTCGGGAGTCTTATTTCAGGCCTTGTTTGCTTTTCACATGTCCAATGTAGCCAATTTATGTCATTCTGATTTTGCACTTGTCCTTATTCAGTTTCAAGTTGATGCTTCTCAGTCTGTCTAGTGGCTGTTTCAGTCTCTGGGCGTGCTGCTCTGTGTCATCACCCCAGACAAGAATGTCATCCATGATGTTTATGACACCTTCCAGATATTCCAAATGCACCTCTGGAGCACCTCTGGAGCACCTCTGGAGCACCTCTGGAACACCTCTGGAGCACCTCTGGAGCACCTCTGGAGCACCTCTGGAGCACCTCTGGAACACCTCTGGAGCACCTCTGGAACATCTCTGAAGCACCTCTGGAACACCTCTGGAGCACCTCTGGAGCACCTCTGGAGCACCTCTGGAGCACCTCTGGAGCACCTCTGGAGCACCTCTGGAGCACCTCTGGAACACCTCTGGAGCACCTCTGGAGCACCTCTGGAGTACCTCTGGAACACCTCTGGAACACCTCTGGAGTACCTCTGGAACACCTCTGAGAACACCTCTGGAACACTGGAACCTCTGGAGCACCTCTGGAGCACCTCTGGAGCACACCTCTGGAGCACCTCTGGAACACCTCTGGAACACCTCTGAGACCTCTGGAACACCTCTGGAACACCTCTGGAACACCTCTGGAGTAGAACACCTCTGGAACACCTCTGGAGTACCTCTGGAACACCTCTGGAACACCTCTGGAGCACACCTCTGGAACACCTCTGGAGCTGGAACACCTCTGGAACACCTCTGGAACACCTCTGGAGCACCTCTGGAACAGAACACCTCTGGAGCACCTCTGGAGCACCTCTGAAACACCTCTGAGCACCTCTGGAACACCTCTGGAACACCTCTGGAGTACCTCTGGAACACCTCTGGAGCACCTCTGGAACACCTCTGGAACACCTCTGGAGTACCTCTGGAACACCTCTGGAACACCTCTGGAGTACCTCTGGAACACCTCTGGAACAGACCTCTGAACACATCTGGAACACCCTGGAAGACCGCAGTCTCTTGAAGGAATACCTCCCTAACAGTGTATTGAAAGTACAAGAGTCGGGAGCACACTTCATCCAGTTGGATTTGCCAGAATCCTTGGTTTGCATCATCTACTGAAAATACCGTAGCGTAGTCATTTCAGTAACTACCTCTTCAACGGTACGTAAATTACAATGTTCTCTCTTGATGTCTTTGTGTTTAGATCCTGTGGGTCCATGCATACCCGCATTTTGATTGTCACCAAACTGTTTATCCTCTCAGTTTGCCTGATGACATTTTTCTAGGTGAGTGAACCACTGGTGTGACTTCTGGGTCTATTTGTATGTAATGAACTCCTGGAACACATCCAAGTCGTGAATAAATCTTCATATTCACTCAATGTCAGTCTCTGTCTTTTGTTCAAGCTTGAATGTTCCCTGTATTAAGCCCATTTGCAGACAAGCTGATCTTCCAAGTATTGCAGGTGCGTCTTGTTCTTTCACTTGAAACTCCAGTTCAAACGCTTTACCTTTTGTATTGACATTTGAGTGTTTTCTTGCCTTTAGGCTCCAACTGGTGGTCAGAATACATCACTAGCTTGCAGTTGGAGTTTTGCATGGAATTGCCACTTTCTTTCACTTTCAGGGTTGTCAAGTCTCTCATGGACAACACATTACACTCAGCTCATGTATTTGTGGTGTTATTTGCATATTGCATTCTGATTGGCCATATGCTAATCATGGCCTGTGGGAATGTAGGGGTTCATGAGGAAAGCATTTCTCTCTCGTGACTTGTAATGTGAAGCAACATCAAGTTAGCAATACATATGCCTTCATATGCCTTCATAAAGATTCATCGTTAGTAGTTATTTTACTCACGTACATTCAAGTTTGATTGCACAACATGGGGATAGAAGGAGTGTATTCACTAACAGTTTAAATTACAGTACTGGGTTAAAAAGTTTTGGGTAAAAAAAGCAAATAGAGGAGGCTAATCAGCATGGATGACGTCGCGGGAGAACCGCATCAGCCACTGACAGCAGTGGGAAGAGCCCAGCCACTGGAAATGCTAATGCAGTGCAAGGTGCAGCGGCAGGGGCACAGATACTCGCACATACAGGCCCAAGTGCTACATTTAGCATTCAGCCACTGGAGCCGTTTGATTTTTCTAAACCTCAGGAATGGACCAACTGGATTAGGAGGTTTGAGCGCTTTCATCAGGCGAGTAATCTTCACACATCTACTTAGGAGAACCAGGTAAACACTCATGTACTGTATGGGTGAAGAAGCAGATTACGTTTTGAGGGGTCTAAACCTAAACGAACTTGAGCAAAAAAAGTGTGGACAAATAAGAGACGGATTTCTTGCATTCTCCATTGTGAAAAAGAACATGATCTATGAGAGAGCACGCTGTAACATGCGGAGACGTGGGAAATGAAACAGTGGATTATTTTGTCACAGCCTTATATGCCTTAGCAGAGTATTGCAACTATGGACTTTTGCATGATGAGCTAATTAGAGACAGGCTTGTCGTTGAGTTAGCAGTCATGCATCTGTCAGAACGTATGCAGCTAGATAAAGATCTCACGCTAGAGACAGCCATTGAGATTGCAAGGCAAACTGAAGAAGTGAAAAAGCAGCAAAGTTGCTTGCGAGGTGACACAGAAACAACAAAATAGGCATCTCAGTGGATAGAGTTATGCAGAAAGGCAGCCAGTGGAAATTCCAGCGTGAGAAAGCTAGCCATGGAAATGCTAATGCTAACGACAAAAAGTAGTAAAAGTGTGGAAACTGTGGCAAAATCCTTGCACAACCAAGAGCATAGTGTGCAGCTAATGAAGTAGTGTGTCACTCCTGTGGGAAAAAGGGACATTACCTATGTGTATGTCATCAAGAGCCGTAAACATGGTTTAAGAAGATGATGATAGCATTTTCCTAGGAACCATGACAGCAGGAAGTGACCCATGGATGATTGACATTCAAGTGATGGACAGAAATGTGAAATTCAAAATATGTGACTGTTGATGTTATCCCAGACAATGTGTTCAATCACATTTTTGCAGTAACCAGCAAGCCAGCTCTGCAAAAACCAACAAAACTTCTGCTAGGACCAGGAAGAGCGCCGCTGGACATGATCAGCTTCACAAGTGTGGTTCTACCAAAGGGAGAAAGAGAGACCCTCGAGGTCATTTATGATGTCATCAGAGATCAGACACAGCTTTACTAGGCAGACCAGCTATCACAAAGATTGAGCTAGTTGCGCGACTCCACAACATTGATTTACAGACACTGAAAGAAAGCTATCCAAAGCTGTGCAGCGATCTTGGCACAGTACAACACCCATATACCATCAAGCTGTAACCCAGTGCAGAACCCTACTCACTCTTCAACGGATTCCTCTGACAGGATATGTGTTGATTTCATCAGTCTCAATGAGTCAGTGTGTAAAGAAAAATACATACTTCCCACTGTCGAACAGACCCGTGGCTCACTAGCCAGGGCAAAGATCTTCAGCAAGCTCGATGCGAACATGGGCTTCTTGCAGATCCCGCTAGCCGAGGAGTCAGTTTAGCTAACAACCTTCATCACACCTTTTGGACATTACTACTTCTACAATCTGCCTTTTGGCATCGATTCAGCACCTGAACACTTCCAGAATAGAATGGTGACAGAGGTCACTGAAGGCCTGGAAGTTGTGGTCTGTCACATGGATGATTTGTTGGTCCCGGGCCAAACACAGGAGGCGCATGATGCAAGACCTCATATCGCATTGCAGAAGATGGAAAAAGCAGGCATTACTCTGAAGATGGACACACGTGACCTGACCCGACAAATACCGAGGCTGTCAAGGAGATGGCGGAGCCATCCAGCGTAAGCGAGCTGCAAAGTTTTCTAGGAATGGTGAACCAACTGGGAAAGTTCATCCTTCAGTTAGCAGAAAAGGACAAACCTCTCAGAAACCTACTCTCAAAGAAGAAACACTGGTCCTGGGGGGCCGACCAAGTTAAAGCCTTCAAAGAGCTGAAGGAGGAGCTGACATCCACACCTGTGCTAGCCTTGTCCGACCCAAACAAAGAGATCAATGTGTCAGCTGATGCGTCTTTCTACGACAAGGAGTGCTGCTGCAGAAGAAGAGTGAGGAATGGAGACCCAGTTGCCTACGCTTCCCGGTCTCTCACACCGACTGAGCAGAGATACGCTCAAGTGGAAAAGTAAGCTCTGGAGCTGACATGGGCATGTGACATATTCAGACGCCTTCTCATTGATCAACACTTTCAGCTGCAAACTGATCACAAACCACTCCTGAGCCCATCCTTGGACATCCTTCCTCCCCACTCCAATGCTTCAGGATGTGGCATGAATTACTCCTACACGATTGCTCATGTCACTGGAAAATATCTATGGACTGCAGACACGCCGTCACATGCACCAATCAAAGCCAAAGCTAATGCAGCAGAAAAGGAGCTCACAGATACTGGAACACAAATATAGAGTACCAGTCAAAAGTTTGGACACACCTATTCATTCAAGGGGTTTTCTTTATTTTGACTATTTTCAACAGTGTAGAATAATAGTGTAGACTATAAAACAACATATATTGAATCACATAGTAACCAAAAAAAGAGTTAAACAAATCAAAATATACTTTATATATTTGAGATTCTTCAAAGTTGCCACCCTTTGCCTTGATGACCGCTTTACACTTTACACATTGTGTAGGGTATTGGAGGCTATTTTGCAAATGACATAACCGAAATCGAGGATCGGTAGGATGGTCCGTTTTACGAGGGTCTGTTTGGCAGCATGAGTGAAGAATGCTTTGTTTGCGAAATAGGAAGCCAATTCTAGATTTAACTTTGGATTGGAGATGTTTGATGTGAGTCTGGAAGGAGAGTTTACAGTCTAACCAGACACCTAGGTATTTGTAGTTGTACATGTATTCTAAGTCAGAACCGTCCAGAGTAGTGATGCTGGATAGGCGGGCAGGTACGGACAGTGATCGGTTGAAGAGCATGCATTTAGTTTTACTAGCATTTAAGAGCAGTTGGAGGCCACTGAAGGAGTGTTGTATGGCATTGAAGCTCATCTGGTGGTTAGTTAACACAGTGTCCAACGAAGGGCCAGAAGTATACAGAATGGTGTTGTCTGCGTAGAGGTGGATCAGAGACTCACCAGCAGCAAGAGCGACATCATTGATGTATATAGAGAAAAGAGTCGGGCCGAGAATAGGACCCTGTGGAACCCCCATAGAGACTGCCAGAGGCCCAGAAAAACAGGCCCTCTGATTTGACACACTGAACTCTATCAGAGAAGTAGTCTGGAAACCAGGCGAGGCAATCATTTGAGAAACAAAGGCTATCGAGTCTGCCGATGAGGATGTGGTGATTGACAGAGTCGAAAGCCTTGGCAAGGTCAATGAATACGGCTGCACAGTATTGATCCACCTCTACGCAGACGACACCATTCTGTATACTTCTGGCCCTTCTTTGGACACTGTGTTAACAACACTCCAGACAAGCTTCAATGCCATACAACTGTCCTTCCGTGGCCTCCAACTGCTCTTAAATGCTAGAAAAACTAAATGCATGCTCTTCAACCGATCGCTACCTGCACCTACCTGCCTGTCCAACATCACTACTCTGGACGGCTCTGACTTAGAATACGTGGACAACTACAAATACTTAGGTGTCTGGTTAGACTGTAAACTCTCCTTCCAGACTCACATTAAACATCTCCAATCCAAAATTAAATCTAGAATCGGCTTCCTATTTCGCAAACAAAGCATCCTTCACTCATGCTGCCAAACATACCCTCGTAAAACTGACTATCCTACCGATTCTTGACTTTGGCGATGTCATTTGCAAAATAGCCTCCAACACTCTACTCAGCAAATTGGATGCAGTCTATCACAGTGCCATCCGTTTTGTCACCAAAGCCCTGTATACTACCCACCACTGCAATCTGTATGCTCTCGTTGGCTGGCCCTCGCTTCATATTCGTCGCCAAACCCATTGGCTCCAGGTCATTTATAAAAGTCTTTGCTAGGTAAAGCCCCACCTTATCTCAGCTCACTGGTCATCAGCAGCACCCACCCGTAGCACACGCTCCAGCAGGTATATTTCATTATTCACCTCCAAAGCCAATTCCTCTTTGACCGCCTTTCCTTCCAGTTCTCTGCTGCCAATGACTGGAACGAATTGCAAAAATCACTGATGCTGGAGACTCATATCAGCTCTCAGAGCTGCTTACAGATCATTACACCTGTACATAGCCCATCTGTACATAGCCCATCCAACTACTCCATCCCAATATTATTATAATTTTGTACCCCAGTATCTCTACTTACACATTTATCTTCTGCACATCTGTCACTCCAGTGTTTAATTCCTAAATTGTAATTATTTTGCCACTACGGCCTATTTATTGCCTTTCCTCCCTAATCTTACCTCATTTGCACACACTGTATATAGACTTTTCTATTGTGTTATTGACTGTATGTTTGTTTATTCCATGGGTAACTCTTGTGTCGTTGTATGTGTCGCACTGTTAATGCTTTATCTTGGCCAGGTCGCAGTTGTAAATGAGAACTTGTTCTCAACTGGCCTACCTGGTTAAATAAATATCTCAAAAGTGTTTTATCAGAAGCCTTTTGGCCTCTGCAGAACCTCTGTCAGCCACCAAATGTTGGCAACTGCGGACTAGATCTCTGGGTTGCCCCATGTGGAATTGCTCCAAAAGGTGCAGCCTCTTGTCACGGCTTCTATAAGTAGTGGGTGGAGGAGTCCGGTGCAGAGAGCAGGGTAGTTCAAAAGATGTGGATCTTTATTTTCCAAAAAAACAGAGAGACGGTCACGCCACACACAAAAGGGTGCGTAAAGACCCAGTCCAAAAAAACAGGACGAAACTGATTGGAAAAGGAATACCACAAAATAATCTCACACCATAAACAGAAAAACAAGCCCGCACAAAACCCGGTGGCCCTACTGGGTTTAAATAGCCGACAACCAAAACCTAAACACGAAACAGATGCAACTAATCAGACACAGCTAAATGAAACAGAAAAGGGGATCGGTGGCAGCTAGTCGGCCGGCGACGACGACCGCCGAAAAAACAGGAAGCGGCACCATCTTCCGCGGGATTCGTGACACCTCTCTTTGCTGTTCTCGGTACTGACTTCAATGGCATGTTCAAAAAGGCTCCGCATGTGTGTTAGTTGACCTACGATGAAACAAGAGCTATGTGGTGGTAGCCCTTTGTTACAACATACTACTTTGACCCTGGCCCTGTGCAGTAAGCACAGACGTGGTCAACAATAGGGATCCCAGGTCAGCCATGGTGTTTGGTTGTGTGCTATGGGGACTTGTGACATATCTCTTGTAGCCAATTCACTGAAAGGGACTGTTTACATGACAGAACTGTTAGCCAATATTTCAGCTTCGAGTTGAGTTTCTTGTTTCTCTGATGCTTGTTCCCTTTTCAATACTTCAACTTTAACCTTTTCAGCCTCCAAATGGAGCCTGATAGAAGATGTGGTGGATTGTACAGAGTGCCTGCTGTGTTGTGATCCATTTCCATGTTTTGAGGAGACATTTTAGATACTGTCCCTTGGCAGTATCTCCTCATCAGTTTTGTTAGCCGCTGAGCACTGGTGGGCTTCTTCCAGCCATGTGTCCACTGTGGTTGCAAAATAATCCAGTGTTGATGCATTTGGGCCATACCATTCTTCCGGATCCTTTCCTGCCTCCTCGGCAGGTAACAAAGATTTTATGGACACATGGAGATCATGCAACTCCTTAAACAACTTTGAGAAATCAGTGCACATCTTTGTGTCAACCAAGTCAACATTTCCACCATAAACTGTGTGATCTCATTTATCTTTTTAGTAAGTGCACCTAACTTAGCACTTCTAGATCCTTTCAATTTCTGCAGTTTCCATTGTAAAGGCACCTAACACTGAACATAAATCCCATTGATTTGCAACCATCAGCACAGTATGAACGCATTTTAGCACGTCACAGCTTAAATGAATGAGCCCAACAATCCTCAAAACAGACACAACAGCCAATCAGCAAAGCGACCGATTTTCTCTCTGCTCCACAGCCAGTTCTCAACTCAGAGCGCGAATCCAAACATCAGAAGACACACACAATTTTAAACTCGAAGAGTAACCAAAATTCGAGCAGATTGAGCAATACAAAGAGCAACTGCACTTCATTCTCCTCGCTCCACAGTGAGTAGCACAAATCAAACAGTCAGAGAGTTACAAAAGCTTCCGTCACTTCTTAATTTATACAGTAGAGCATCAGCGCTTTATCACCTTGTTCAAATTAAATCTTTACCTCCAATCCGATGTTTGATCATGCTGATAACCCATTCGTCAGCCTTCCATCCAGCGATAGTTTTTTGGCAATTTGTATTCCACAGGTATGTGATGCAGGGCAGTCAGATGCGCTTCCAAAGTAACCACAGAACAGGGAGTCCAAAACTCCAATAATGTAAAAATAAACATTTATTATGCAAGCAAACCGTAATTTCATAGGCTATATTCCATCGATCGGATTTAAAGTGTATAGACTACTATCAGTTTGCTTAGTGTAGTGGAGGGAACTGATGTTGACCCATACTGCTAAATAGTTCAGGGGAAAAAAGGAATGTGCCCAGGAAAGGCTCCATAATGGTTTTAAATACCCATGATAACCATAGAAAACAGGAGTTAATCAATCATACCCCATAATGCAATATTTATACTTATATTCATATCATGTTTTTTCTAAATTGAGCAAAACGGTTTGCTGTCAGTGTTGTGAACAGAATGACCCATTGTGGCAATTTAAATGCACAAAAATCTAAAATACCTTGACGAGATAGGCCCATTTAAGGCCCATTGTAAGGCCCAAGGTATTGTATCTGTGACCAACATGCATATCTGTGTTTCCAGACTGTTTCCAGTCATGTGAAATCCAAAGATTAGGGCCTAATTATTTCATTTTAATTGATGGACTTCCTCATATGAACTGTAACTAAGTAAAATCCTTGAAATTGTTGCATGTTCAGTATAATTATGGCTCTAAAGAGTTCAGACATGTAACAATGCTAGTGGTCATGAAAAGGAATGCGTCATCAGTATTCCTTTTAGCTATGAGTAACCCTGTGTTCCTATATTGTGTCATATCTGGAGAGTTGAATGGACCACTGGACTATAGAGAAACAAGGGTCTATACAAAACCAACTAGAGAAATGAGGCCAAATCTATCCGTGAAGCACTACTCAAAATCCACTGGTCCATGCTCACCCGGAGGCTCTCCTTCTCTACTTACAACACCAGATCTGAAACATGTAACCTTGTTGTTAATCTACTGAAATAACAATCATGGAAATGCCTTGAGTTAATCCATGATTCTTATTAAGCTTTATAAGGGATTGACATGGCCTAGCCTACCTGCTATTTACGCTTGGCATTCATGATCATTTTCACAGATAAAGACAATTCCCCCACAGGAGACACAGGAGATTTGGCATGGGTCCTCAGATCCTCAAAAAGTTCTACAGGTGCATGATCGAGAGCATCCTGACTGGTTACATCACTGCCTAGTATGGCAACTGCTCGGCCTCTGAAGGCACTACAGAGGGTAGTGTGAACGGCCTTGTACATCACTGGGGCCAAGTTTCTTGCCATCCAGGACCTCTATACCAGGCGGTGTCAGAGGAAAGCCCTAAAAATGGTCAAAGACTCCAGCCACCCTAGTCAATGACTGTTTTCTCTGCTACCGCAAGGCAAGCAGTACCGGTGCGCCAAGTCTAGGTCCCAAAAACTTCTTAACAGCTTCTACCCCCAAATGGCTACCCAGACTATTTTCAACTATTTTAAATGAATATCCAACTAGTCAGTGTCAACTGTGTGGAGTTTGTGACAGCAACTACGTGATCTTATGACAGAAGGAATGTCCACCAGAGCTGTTGACAGAGAATTTAATGTGAATTTCTCGAGCATAAGTCATGAAACGGAAGAATATTTCTGTCTGTAATAAAGCCCCTTTGTGGGGAAACTCATTCTGACTGGCTGGGCCTTGCTCCCCAGTGGGTGAGTCAGTTTCCCAAGTGGGTGAGCCTTTGCCCTCCCAGGCCCACCCACTTCATGTGAAATCCATAGATTAGGGCCTAATATTTTTTTTTTTAATTGACTGATTTCCTTACATGAACTATACCTTAGTAAAATTGTTGAAATTGATGCATGTTGCATTTATATTTTTGTTCAGTATAGATCAAATCAAATCTTATTTGTCACATGCGCTGAATACAACAGGTGTAGGTAGACCTTACAGTGAAATGCTTACTTACAAGTCCTTAACCAACAATGCAGTGGTAAGAAAATACCTTTAAAAAAAAGTAAGAGATAAGAATAACAAATAATTAAAGAGCAGCAATAAATAACAATAGCGGGGCGAAATGCAGGGGGTACTGGTAGAGTCAATGTGCATGTGCACCGGTGTTGGGGTAATTGAGGTAATATGTACATATATAGTTATAGGTGGAGGACAATAGGTGGGTGGGGGACAATGCAAATAGTCTGGGTAGCCATTTGATTAGCCATTCAGGAGTCTTATGGCTTGTGGGTAGAAGCTGTTAAGAAGACCCTACTGAGTATTTATAATAATAATATAATATAATATAATATATGCCATTTAGCGGACGCTTTTATCCAAAGCGACTTACAGTCATGTGTGCATACATTCTACGTATGGGTGGTCCCGGGAATCGAACCCACTACCCTGGCGTTACAAGCGCCATGCTCTACCAACTGAGCTACAGAAGGACCAACCCCACTTTTACATCCACACGTACAGATTTTTGTCTCATTAAGCCAACATGTAATTGATAGGCCTAATGCATTGGGGGCATTTATTTAACTTTGGAAAATGTTTTAAAACCCACAAATAATGCAAATGTCACATAAATATGAACAAATATGAATCATTGTTAATGTTTGGACAGTTTTTCTGTTTATATATACACACACATGTATACACATAATAATTATATTTATATATAGACACATAATAACATATATACACATACACACTTTTATTTTGAAAACTTTTGATATTCCGTGACCCGGAAGTACTTTTTTAATGTTGATGACGAAATGCTGATGTGAGGAAGTGCACATCAAATTGGATAATGATTTAGCTACAATGATGCTATTTCAAATGTTAACAGTAAGTTCTACTATGCATATATTTTGTTGAAGTATTGTTGTAGTAACACTAGTCGTTCGTTTGATTGACATTAAACTCTGGTTGATTAATCTTTTTGCCGTTAGAGCCGCTACAGTTAATAGTTAACTAGCTACTATGGCTTGAATTGTTGGGATATTAGACGAATGACTGACTACCTGTTAGGGCTAGGCGGATGCTTGCTAGTCTAGGTAACTAGCTGCTGTACTAGTTAAACACTGTCGTCGCCAGCAGGTAGCTAACTAGCTAGCTAAGCGAGTTTGCAGGCGATAAGTTAAAGTTAACCAACTGCCCTCGTAGAGCCAGTGGTTAAGGAACTTGTGAACGTACGTAGCTAGGTAACTAACTAGGCCTGGCTTGTTAGCAAACTAACGTTAGATAGTTTGTGTTAGCTTTCTAGTGTAAGTTAGTCGATGTGTGTAGTCACGACCTTGTTCACTACAACCAACTAACTAGTTGGTGGTAGCTACTAATGCAGAATTTATGGTAGGTCAGTTAACTACTTACTTTGTATCCAATGCATATTGACCAATAAATAGCCTATTGCCAGCCTATAATTACGTTCAGGATCACACAGAGACCGATCACCAGCAGGACTTTTTGACCCCACAGTTGTCATTGACTGCCTGAATGTACAAGACAAGTAATTTAGTTATTATTCATGTTTTTTTACCAGGCAGGTCAGTTAAAAACGAATTCTTATTTACGATGATGGCTTGGCAAAGGGCAAGTATATCTTTACTTTTACTTGAGTAAAATTAAAGATAACTTTTTTTTAATAGAAAATGACTTTAGTAAAAGGGAAAGTCACCCAATAAATTACTAAGTGAGTAAAAGTCTAAAAGTATTTGTTTTTAATACTTAAGTACCAAAAAGTAATTGTAATTTCTAAAATATACTAAAGTATCAAAAGTAAATAATTTCCAATTCCTTATATAAAGCAAACCAGATGCCATCAATTTTTTATTTACGTATAGGCAGGGGCTCCAACACTCAGACATCATTTATAAAATAAGCATGTGTTTAGTGAGTCTGCCAAATCAGAGTCAGTAGGGATGACCAGGGATGTTCTCTTGATAAGTGTGTGAATTAGACAATTGTCTTGTTCTGATAAGCATTCAAAATGTGCCAAGTACTTTTGGGTGTCAGGGAAAATGGAGTAAAACGTACATTATTTTCTTTAGGAAATGTAGTGAAGTAAAAGTTGTCAAAAATATAAATAGTAAAGTACATATACCCCAAAAAAGATTGAAATAAAAATACTTTAAAGTACTACTTAAGAACTTTACACCACTGAGTAAAAATACTTTAAATTAAGTTAGAGTTCATATGAGGAAATCAGTCAATTGAAATAAGTAAATTAGGCCCTAATCTGTAGATTTCACATGACTGGTCACAAATATGTAAAATAAATGGGCCTCAGTATCTCGCAACGGTATTTTTGTGCATTGAAATTTCCAATTGATAAAATGCAATTGTGTTCATTGTTCGTAGATTATCCCTGCCATACCATAACCCTACTGCCACCATGGGGCACTCTGTTTACAACGTTGACATCAGAAAACCGCTAGCCCACACGAACGCTATAAACATGGTCTGTGGTTGTTAGGCTGTCTGAATGTACTGCTAAATTCTCTTACACGGTACACCTGGCGCCGACAGAGATGGTCGCCTCACTTCGCATTCTTAGGAAACTATGCAGTATTTTATTTTTGTATGTATTATTTCTTACACTGTGTTACCCCAGGAAATTTAAAGTCTTATCACATACAGCCGGGAAGTACTATTGGATATAAGAGCAACGGCAAATGACCAACATTACGAACAGGAATAGGACTTTCCCGAAGCGGATCCTCTGTTTGGACCACCACCCAGAACAATGGATCGAATCCCAGTAGGCGTCCCAAAACAATGGCGCCGCAGGAGGGGAAGACAGAGCGGTCTTCTAGTCAGGCTCCGTAGACGGTCACATTGCGCATCGCTCCCAAGCATACTACTTGCCAATGTCCAGTCTCTTGACAACAAGGTAGATGAAATCCGAGCAATGGTTGACTTCCAGAGAGACATCAGAGATTGTAACATTCTCTGTTTCACGGACACATGGCTCACTCGGGATACGTTAGCAGAGTCGGTACAGCCACCCGGTTTCTTCGTGCATCAATCCAACAGAAACAAACATCTTTCTGTTAATTAAGAAGAAGGGCGGGGGTGTATGCCTTATGATTAACGAGTCATGGTGTGATCATAACAACATACAGGAACTCACATCCTTTTGTTCACCTGACCTAGAATCCCTTACAATCAAATGCCGACCACATTATCTACCAAGAGAATTTTCTTAGATTATAATCACAGTCGTGTATATCCCCCCAAGCAGACACCTCGACGGCCCTGAAAGAACTTCATTGGACCCTATGTAAACTGGAAACCATATATCCTGAGGCTGCATTTATTGTAGCTGGGGATTTTGCACGACCCGGGCTGGCAAAATTCTGGATCATTGTTACTCTAACTTCCGCGATGCAAAGCCCTTCCACTCCCTCCTTTCGAACCAATCTGACCACGACTCCATTTTGTTGCTCCCAGCCTACAGACAGAAACTAAAACAAGAAACGCCCGTGCTCAGGTCTGTTCAATGCTCGTCTCACCAATCCGTCATCATAAAGTGCTTTGAGAGACTAGTCAAGGAACATATCACCTCCACCCTACCTGACACCCTAGACCCACTCCAATTTGCTTTCCGCCCCAGTAGGTCCACAGACAACGCAATCACACTGCACTATCCCATCTGGACAAGAGGAATATCTACAGTTGAAGTAAGAAGTTTACCTACACTTAGGTTGGAGTCATTAAAACTTGTTTTTCAACCACTCCACAAATTTCTTGTTAACAAACTATAGATTTGGCAAGTCTGTTAGGACATATACTTTGTGCATGACACAAGACATTTTTCCAACAATTGTTTAAAGATGGACTATATCACTTATAATTCACTATCACAATTCCAGTGGGTCAGAAGTGTACAATACACTAAGTTGACTGTGCCTTTAAACAGCTTAGAAAATTCCAGAAAAGAATGTCATGGCTTTATAAGGTTCTGATAGGCTAATTGACATCATTTGAGTCAATTGGAGGTGTACATGTGGATGTATTTCAAGGCCTACCTTTAAACTCAGTGCCTCTTTGCTTGACATCATGGGGAAATCAAAAGAAATCAGACAAAACCTCCGAAAAATCATTGTAGACCTCCACAAGTCTGAAGGTACCACGTTCATCTGTATAAACAATAGTACACAATTATAACCACCATGGGACCACACAGCTGTCATACCTCAGGAAGGAGACGTATTCTGTCTCCTAGAGATGAACGTGCTTTGGTGCAAAAAGTGCAAATCAATCCCAGAACAACAGCAAAGGACGTTGTGAAGATGCTGGAGGAAACAGGTACAAAAGTATCTATATCCACAGTAAAACGAGTCCTATATCGACATAACCTGAAAGGCCGCTCAGCAAGGAAGAAGCCACTGCTCCAAAACTGCCATAAAAAAGCCAGACTACGGTTTGCAACTGCACATGGGGACAAAGATCGTACATTTTGGAGAAATGTCCTCAAGTCTGATGAAACAAAAATAGAACTGTTTGGCCATGATGACCATTGTTATGTTTGGAGGAAAAAGGGGTAGGCTTGCAAGCCGAAGAATACCATCCCAACCGTGAAGCACGGGGGTGGCAGCATCATGTTGTGGGGGTGATTTGCTGCAGAAGGGACTGGTGCACTTCACAAAATAGATGGCATCATGAGGTAGGAAAATTATGTGAATATATTTTGAAACAACATCTCAAGACGTCAGTCAGGAAGTTAAAGCTTGGTCGAAAACGGGTCTTCCAAATGGACAATGACCCCAATCATACTTCTAAAGTTCTCGCAAAATGGCTTAAGGACAACAAAGTCAAGGTATTGGAGTGGCCATCACAAAGCCCTGACCTCAATCCTATAGAAAATCTGTGGGCAGAACTGAAAAAGCGTGTGCGAGCAAGGAGGCCTACAAACCTGACTCAGTTACACCAGCTCTGTTCAGGAGGAATGGGCCAAAATTCACCCATCTTATTGTGAGAAGCTTGTGGAAGGCTACCCGAAACATTTGACCCAAGTTAAACACTTTAAAGGCAATGCTACCAAATAGTAATTGAGTGTATGTAAACTTCTGACACACTGGGAATGTGATGAAAGAAATTAAAGCTGAAATAAATCACTCTCTACTATTATTCTGACATTTCACATTCTTAAAATAAAGCGGTGATCCTCACTGCCCTAAGACAGGGAATTTTTTATGTGGATTAAATGTCCGGAATTGTTAAACTTAGTTTAAATGTATTTAGCTCAGGTGTATGTAAACTTCCAACTTCAACCATAAGTAAGAATGCTGTTCATCGATTACAGCTCAGCATTTAACACCATTATACCTTCCAAATTCGTCATTAAACTCCAGACCCTGGGTCTCGACCCCGCCCTGTGCAACTGGGTCCTGGACCTTCAGACAGGCCGCCCCCAGGTGGTGAGGGTAGGAAACATCTCCACCCCGTTGATCCTCAACATTGGGGCCCCACAAGGGTTTGTTCTCAGCACTCTCCTGTACTCCCTGTTCACCCATGACTGCGTGGCCATGCACGCCTCCAAATCAATCATCAAGTTTGCAGACGACACTACAATGGTAGGCTTGATTACCAACAATGACGAGACGGCCTACAGGGAGGAGGTGTGGGCCCTCGGAGTGTGGTGTCATGAAAATAACCTCACACTCAACGTCAACAAAACAAAGGAGATGATTGTGGACTTCAGGAAACAGCAGAGTGTGCACCCCCCTATCCACATCGATGGGACAGTAGTGGAGGAGTTGGAAAGTTTCAAGTTCCTCGGCATACACATCACGGACAAACTGAAATGGTCCACCCACACAGACATTATGATGAAGAAGGCGCAACCTCAGGAGGCTGAAGAAATTTGGCTTGCCACCTAAAACACTCACAAACTTCTACGGATGCACAATCGAGGGCATCCTGTCGGACTGTATCACCGCCTGGTACGGCAATGGCACCGCCCACAACCGCAGGGCTCTCCAGAGGGTAGTGAGGTCTGCACAACGCATCACCGGGGGCAAACTACCTGCCCTCCAGGACAGGTGCATCAAAGCTGGGATCGAGAGACTGAAAAACAGCTTCTATCTCAAGGCCATCAGACTGTTAAACAGCCACCACTAACATTGAGTGGCTGCTGCCAACACACTGACACTGACTCAACTCCAGCAACTTTAATAATGGGAATTGATGGGAAATGATGTAAATATATCACTAGCCACTTTAAACAATGCTACCTTATACAATGTTACTTACCCTACATTATTCATCTCATATGCATACGTATATACTGTACTCTATATCATCGACTGCATCCTTATGTAACACATGTATCACTAGCCACTTTAACTATGCCACTTTGTTTACATACTCATCTCATATGTATATACTGTACTCGATACCATCTACTGTATCTTGCCTATGCCGTTCGGCCATCGCTCATCCATATATTTATATGTACATATTCTTATTCTTCCCTTACACTTGTGTGTATAAGGTAATTGTTATAAAATTGTTAGATATTACTGCATGGTCGGAACTAGAAGCACAAGCATTTTGCTACACTCGCATTAACATCTGCTAACCATGTGTATGTGAACAATAACGTTTGATTTGATTCGTAAAAGACGTTTGAGGCGTCTTATGGTAGAGAAATTAACATTACATTCTCTGGCAACAGCTCTGGTGGACATTCCTGCAGTCAGCATGCCAATTGCACGCTCCCTCAAAACTTGAGACATCTGTGTCGTTATGTTGCAACAAAACTGAACTGGACATTTTAGAGTGCCCTTTTATTATCCCCAGAACAAGGTGCACCTGTGTAATGATCATGATGTTTAATCAGTTTCTTGATATGGTACACCTGTCTGGTGGGATGGCCCGTGATGGCACAAGGTCAGTTTGACAATCTAGATACCGCCACTCCAAAAGAATAAGCAAAAGAAAACTTCATGTATTGTTTTATATTTCTTGATGGTAAACATTGTCAGTGTAAACTGAAATGACTAAAAACAAAGAATGTTTTTGACTAAGAATCTTGGAGAACTAACAGTCACAAATTAAAAACTAGACAGTTGGAGACAATCTAAAATTCATAAAATGTCGTGGCATGTGGCCGCAATTGTTAAAATGTTTGAGTCGCTCAGATAGTATAAGAAGACGGATTAAGCCATGTCACAAGGAAAAAGAATATCAAGAAATTAACTTTAAAGCTGTAATGTTTTCTCAGCCCCAAGACAAAAACTGTATCATTGCTTTAAAAAGCAAAATATTGTCTCTGTGACCAAGAGGGCCTTTACAAATGTTGGCCACAGCCACTACCATGCCCCCTACAATCATTGCAGCTCAAGAACTCAATTCATTTCAACTTCCTCTTGCAGTACGCAGTCAGACCAATCTATCTTAGACGCTCCTATTTTTCGGATGTCATGGAGAAATGTGCTGAATAGTGCAATTTCTGTTTTGAAACATGGTTTTTATTTATGATTTTAACAATCCATAATTGAGTAGACTTTGTGCCGTAAGAACTGAACACCTCAGAATGTTGCCTACATGAATGTCATATTTGACTAAGCTCTGGCTAGGCAAACCATTTGAGTATGTGTTAGACTGAGCCCCAACCAAATCCTTTTTCTCCCTCCCCCTTTGTTCCAGGTGCCTAGTCAAACCTTGCCTTAGTGTGGGACCCCCGGCCTGGGTATGGCTCTAATCGAGGGGGTGGGGGACGAGGTCACCCTGCTCTTTGGGGCGGTCCTCCTGCTGCTGGTACTGGTGATTGCCTGGGCCTCCACGCACACGGCCGAGCCCCCCGAAAACCTCTTCACAACACCCCCTACCTCATCCTCCTCCTCTTCAGTCTCTGCCTCCCTCCAGCTCCGGACCGCCCCCTCTGATCCGCACCCGGCTCCCAATAACATCACCACCAATGACAGCGACAGTTCGGAGTTGCCACCTACCACAACCACTCTGGTCAGCCTGACCCCACCTTTGGGGGAGGAAGGTAAGGCAGAGGCGGGAGGACAGATTCCTGAGGTGGGTGGAGAAAGGGGAGTAGAGGGGGCAGGTGGAGAGAGCAGCCTTCTGGAAGAAGAGGGGTCGGGCTTCAGGAGTGATGGTGTGAGACACCGAGAGGGCGTCGGAGGTGGCCAGGCTGGAGCCGGCCCCTCTCCTTCCCCTTCTTTCCCCACCCCGAGTCCACTAGACAGTGCCTCAAGTGACAGCCACTTCCCTGATGTGGATACTACTGCCGCTGCCGAGAGGAACATGGTCTTGCGTCTTAAGTTCCTCAACGACACAGAGAGGATGGCCCAGGTCAAGCCTGAGGACACCATTGGTTACATCAAAAGGTATCTATTCTTTTGAGGTTTGTATCTATCTATTGCATTTGGCCTATTCATTCATATGAACACTTGAGACACATTCAATTTGGTTTGCCTCTTAGTTAAGAGGGCAGCTTACAAGTAGACCTACACTTCCTCCTTTTTTTTCAGGGACTATCTGCAAGTTTAAATGTATTTTAATTTTTTAATGTAATTGAACATTTATGCAGAGACTTGCAGGGATTAACCAAGTCCAAGGCTAACTCATTCTTAACAGAGCCTTCTCACAGCATTCTGTCTCTCCTTATAGACCTTGGGGATGGTGACACATCAAGGGAATCGACTTAATCGTCTTCCAAATACTTAGGCAGAAACTAGGGATTTGTGGGTTGTAGTAAGATTGTTTGAATATAATCCCTATGGTTAAGATTTGGGTAGTGTGTTTACATAGATTCACACTGGTGCCGACCACTATTGAGGCTGGCAGAGGTGAAGGGGTGGGTGTGTATCAATCAGACCTGCGTTCATAGAACTATATTTAAATGATTTTCAAGTACATTTGGCAAAAACCATTTAGATTAGGTTATTTGAAAATACATCTATATTGTGGGAAAAGTGGGAAACCATTATTTATGTTGTAGGGTTAGGGTTTACTAAGGGATGTTCTATATGAATTCAATCACTCTTTTACCTCACCCCCTTTGATTTGAACAAAACCTTCCATACATGTTTGCCCATGGTAGAAATGGTCAGAAAGATGTTTTGGACCTGAATTACAAAATATTAAGGAGATGGAGGTTCTCAAAGTTTACCCATCTGCAAATTTAATGACCCCCCCCCCAAAAAAAAAAATATCACATTTGCATAAGTATTCAGTCCCTTTGCTATGAGAATCTAAATTGAGCTCAGGTGCATCCTGTTTCCATTGATCATCCTTGTGATGTTCTACAACTTGATTGGAGTCCATCTGTGGTAAATTCAATTAATTGGACATGATTTGGAAAGGCACACACCTGTTTGGAACCACCAAGACTCTTCCTAGAGCTGGCCGCCCGGCCAAACTGCGCATCGGGGGAGAAAGACCTTGGTTAGGGCGGTGACCAAGACACAATGGTCACTCTGACAGAGCTCCAGAGTTCTTCTGTGGAGAACCTTCCAGAAGGACAACCATCTCTGCAGCACTTCACCAATCAGGCCTTTATGATAGAGTGGCCAGATGGAAGCCACACCTCAGTAAAATGCCTGACAGACCGCTTGGAGTTTGCCAAAAGGCACCTATGTTCTCGCTGATCCAAGGTGTCCAATTTGTAAGTCGCTCTGGATAAGAGCGTCTGCTAAATGACTTAAATGTAAATGTAAAGGACTCTGACCATGAGAAAACCAGATTCTCTTTTCTGATGAAACCAAGATTAAACTCTTTGGCCGGAATGCCAAGCATCATGTCTGGAGGAACCCTGGCACCATCCCTACTGTGAAGCGTGGTGGTAGCGTCATGCTGTAGGAATGTTTTTCAGCGCCAGGGACTGGGAGACTAGTCAGGATTGAGGGTAAGATGAATAGAACAAAGTACAGAGAGATCCTTGATAAAAACCTGCTCAGAGTGCTCAGGTTGTCAGACTGGGGCAAAGGTTCACCTTCCAACAGGACAACAACCCTAAGCACACAGGCAACACAACGCAGGAGTGGCTTCGGGACAAGTCTCTGAATGTTCTTGAGTGGCCCAGCCAGAGTCTGGACTTGAACCCGATCAAACATTTCTGGAGAGACCTGAAAATAGCTGTGCCGCGATGCTCCCCATCCAACCTGACAGAGCTTGAGAGGATCTGCAGAGGAATGGGAGAAACTCTCCAAATAAAGGTGTGCCAACCCAAGAAGACTTGAGGCTGTAATCGCTGCCAAAGGTGCTTCAACAAGGTACTGCGTAAATGGTCTGAATACTTGTGTAAATCTATTATTTCAGTTTTTGTTTTTAATACATTTGCAGAAATATTTAACAGTTTTTGCTTTGTTATGGGGTATTGTGTGTCAATGGGGGGACAGGGACTATTTAACCCATTTTAGAATAAGTAATGTAACAAAATGTGCAACAAAATGCACATCAAGGGGCCTGAATACTTTCCAAATGCATTGTAAATGTAAATTATCCAAAAACTCAAATGAAAAAATAAAAAAGTTTTGCATATGTCATAGCTGAAACCCCACCTCTTTAAGGAATACCTAGGATAGGATAAGTAATCCTTCTCACCCCCCCCTTAAGATTTAGATGCACTATTGTAAAGTGACTGTTCCACTGGATGTCATAAGGTGAATGCACCAATTTGTAAGTCGCTATGGATAAGAGCATCTGACTTAAATGACTTAAATGTAAATGTAAATAGCCAAGACCCTATTTTACTATAGAAAGTTACGGGGAAATAATTATCCCAGGAAAAATAGTTTTGGGGGCGTGCTCTTTGCATCTGTAACTGTGCGTCTGAGTTTCATCATTATAAACCATTTATTCATGATCATCCATAACCGTGGTAGCATCCACATTAATCTAGAAGTGCTCAAACATATTTTTTTCTTATTTACAATAAAACTAACTCCAAAATGACACTAGATTACTTAACAATTCATTTATATTGGACACAACAATTCCAAACACCACCAAAACAAATTGCAAATGCATCCAACAAGTTTGTAGTCACAAGCTTGATGTAGTCATTGCGTGCTAGGAATATGGAATCAAATAAACTTTTGACAAAATTGAATACACTAAGTGATTTTCTCCAAACACTTATGACCCTTTCAAATGTGGGGACTAGATACATAAAGTGATTTAATTTCTAAACAGTAAATCAGATAAAATACCCTGAAATAAAAGGTGACATGTACTGTCACGTCATATAAAACATTGTATATCAAATAGAAAATGCTGGAGCAAAATGTAAAGTTTTAGCTTCACTGTCCAAATAAGTAGGGGAGCCATTGGTTCTTGAGGAATAGAACTTATAAATGTCTCATGAACTTATACCGAACAATTATATAAACGAAACATGTAAAGTATTCATGAGTTGAAATAAAAGATCCCAGAAGTTTTCCATGCACACAAAGTTAACTCTCAAATTTTGTGCACAAATTTGTTTACGTCCATTGCTGAGCATTTCTCCTTTGCCAAGATAATCCATCCACCTGACAGGTGTGGCAGCTTGTGCTGGAGACAATAAAAGGCCACTTTTAAAATGTGATGATTTCTCACACTGCCAAGTTGTGCAATTGGCATGCTGACTGCATGAATGTCTACCAAACCTGTTGCCAGAGTACCAGGCAGATTGCAGACAGTGTGTATGGCGTAGTGTGGGCAAGCGGTGGGGTTATGGTATGGGCAGGCATATGCTACGGTCAAGAAACACAATTGCATTTTATCGATTAAAAATTTGAATGCACAGAGATACCGTGATGAGATCCTGAGGCCCATTGTTGTGCCATTCTTCCACCTCCATCACCTCATGTTTCAGCATGATAATGCACGGTCCCATGTTGCAAGGATCTGTACACAATTCCTTAGAAGCTGAAAATGTCCCAGTTCTTCCATTGCGTGCATGTCACCCATTGAGCATGTTTGGGATGCTCTGGATTGACATGTACAACAGTGTGTTCCAGTTCCAGCCAATATCCAGCAACTTCTCACAGCCATTGAACAGGAGTGGGACATCAAGCCACAATCAACAGCCTGATCAACTCTATGTGAAGGAGACGTCACACTGCATGAGGCAAATGGTCACACCAGATACTGACTGGTTTTCTGATCCACGCCCCTACTTTTTTTATGGTATATTTGACCAACAGATGCATATCTGTATTCCCATTCATGTGAAATCCATAGATTTGGGCCGAATGAACTATCCTACCCCAGCAGAACCTAAAATATAAGGGCAATTCTAGCATTCTGGATGTGACACCCCCATGCAATATCACAACTTTAATATCTTAGAGAATGGCCAAACAGAACATACATTAAATGTTTGATGTGTGTTTCTATAGTCCCCCTTGGTGAGGGAGTATACCCCAAAAAGCAGACTTTATGGATGTGAATGGCCAAGCTTTTTTGGGGAGATTGAACATATTAGCATAAGTCTGAGTTCATAAGGCTTGGGTAAAAACATATCTAGCCATTTCAAAGGAAGGCTCTACTGAACACAAATCGTACATTTGAAAATATTGTTATTTTCAATATTACCTTGGAGAGATAAAAAACAACGGTTATGGAAGTTACACCCTTTGTTGTGGATGGGACTGAGTCTGAAATAGACATTTGTTGTCGCCTGGAACATTTTTTATTATTATTATAATTTCAGCAGAAGGTAAAGTACTTTAGGGTAGCCTGAATAATATACTGCGTTAGGCTAAGGCCAGGCACCACACCCAAATAGGGGAATTTTTGCTCTTTACATACACTGAGTGTACAAAACATTAAGAACACCTTCCGAGCATGGACTCTACAAGGTGTTGAAAGTGTTCCACAGGGATGTTGGACCATGTTGTGTCCCACATTTGTGTCAAGTTGGCTGGATGTCCTTTTGGTGGTGGACCGTACTCAAAATGTTGAGCGCAAACCCAGCAGTGTTGCAGTTCTTGACACAAACTGGTGCGCCTGGCACCTACTTCTATACCCCGTTGAAAGGCACTCGTCTTGGCCATTCACCCTCTGAGTTACACACATACACAATCCATGTCTCAATTGTCTCAAGGCTTAAAAATCCTTCATGTACAGTGATTGACGTGGATTTAACAAGCGCCATCAATAAGGGATAATAGCTTTCACCTGGATTCACCTGGTCAGTCTTTAACCTGTCTCCTCCCCTTCATGTACAGTGATTGAAGTGGATTTAACAAGAGCCATCAATAAGGGATCATAGCTTTCACCTGGATTCACCTGAACAGTCTTTAACCTGTCTCCTCCCCTTCATGTACAGTGATTGAAGTGGATTTAACAAGAGCCATCAATAAGGGATCATAGCTTTCACCTGGATTCACCTGGTCAGTCTTTAACCTGTCTCCTCCCCTTCATGTACAGTGATTGAAGTGGATTTAACAAGAGCCATCAATAAGGGATCATAGCTTTCACCTGGTCAGTATGTCATGGGAAGAGCAGGTCTAAATAATGTTTTGTACAATCAGTGTATATCACAATTAACCATAACCAGTTGAATGTAGACACAAATTTGAGATTTGTAATAAAATATACATGTGCCTATACCACCAATTCAATTGGAGACCAAATAAAACCTTGATGGAAGTTAGCTTTACAGAGCGTTTCAAGATGATTCGATGTGAGGTGCATGTTTTACAAAAACATTTTTTTTAAACACACAAAAAAGCATGGATGTTGTTACATTACAGTTGCAATCGTCTTTTTTACATTACTTTAGAAATCTCAAATAAATCCCAGGACACTTCAGTGTGGTCCGTATTATTTAATTGAGATGTTAACTTCATAAACACTGGGGGACAGCTGTGAGTGTCCAGCATAATAGCCAACATTCATGCAATTTCTTACTTAAACTCGTCATATAAAGCATACATTGCAACATATAGTTCATGACATCTGCTCGATCATCTGGTCTGAGACCACTCTCGGCAGATGTCCTTCCCGGAGGTTAACCACAATATGAGAGTGATGGCAGCCAGCAGAAAACTACCTAACTCTGATGTAACCTTTGTCCTTTCTCCCCAACCCCACTTCAGGACCTACTTCGCCGGTCAAGAGCACCAGGTGCGCCTCATCTACCAGGGCCAGCTGCTACAGGATGATGGCCAGACACTGGCCTCGTTAAACCTGTCTGACAACTGCGTCTTGCACTGCCACATCTCCCAGCACGCCACCAGGGCAGCACCAGCAGGGGCCCGGGCTGCCGACCAGGTCCACGTGGCCCTCAACGTGGGCAGCCTCATGGTGCCCCTGTTTGTGCTCATGCTGTCTGTGCTCTGGTACTTCCAGATACAGTACCGTCAATTCTTCACCGCGCCCGCCACCGCGTCACTGGTGGGCATCACCATTTTCTTTAGCTTTGTGGCGTTTGCGGTCTATCGCCGCTGAGGTGAGTTTCCCTTTGGTACGAGCCACATCCCGGATGTTCATAATGAGCTTCGTTAATTTGCAGTAGTAAAAGTGGCTCCGGATGGTCTCGTTCTATTTATCTGCACTGGTGTGGAACAGCAAGACAGACAGCTATTGCCTCAGTAGGTGTCCTCTAGTCTACCATATTGTGTTTTCACATGAGTGCAGATGAAGGGGAGATGAGGCCATTTTAGACTATCGAGATGTACCCTTACTTAGCTCCTCTCCCTTCATGGCCATGATTCTCTGTGAAACAAGCTTTCTGTCACACTTTCCTTCCCCAAATGCTCCATTCATGTAAAGAACAATGTCACCAGATGGATGTGCTGTGATTTTTTTTTTTTCCCCCGTGTTTTTTCTGTATAGCGATTCTCATTGTGCCTATCCTAATATTACAGCTTTTTTCTTATGTATTCTGGTATGCTACCGCCTCCAGTTTAGTTGGTGCTTGCCTGTAGATGAGTCTATTTTTGGGGCTTACCCCCTTTTGACTCGAGGCAAGACTTGGACTTGGCCAGAGGACAATTTGTCTGTTTGCCTGTCTGCAGTCTTTCTCACTGCAGTGATGGAGGTTCAACTGCTGTTGTGCTGTATGTATGTAGGTTGGGACTTAAAGCCTAATTTATGTTTAAAATATGGCTTTTTGAAAGGAAAAGATTCAAATTCTATTAAATCATTCTTTTATTTACTGCTGGCTTTTGTGTGTGCATCTTTTTAAGAGGTTTTCAATATTTCAACATTGGGTTTGTATCAGTCATTGTTTTGGCCTTTATATACAATATTAACCATTCATTTATTAAAGCTACAGACTGGATTTGGGAAATTGTTCGAAGGTCATTTTAATTTGTGATATTTACCCATCGATTCTTGAATAATTGGTTTTCTGCACCCCAGTAAATCAATGGATTTGATTAATTAGATTCAATGCAATTTCATCTTTGTGGATTGCACAGATCCCGAACCTTCTGCCCATGTATGGGATGCTCTACTCATTCGGCTTCCCAGAGAACAAGCTACTCTACTCATTCGGCTTCCCAGAGAACAAGCTACTCTACTCATTCGGCTTCCCAGAGAACAAGCTACTCTACTCATTCGGCTTCCCAGAGAACAAGCTACTCTACTCATTCGGCTTCCCAGAGAACAAGCTACTCTACTCATTCGGCTTCCCAGAGAACAAGCTACTCCGGTGAATTTCAGTGATGAATGGCGCTCGTTTAAACAAGTTAGATCAAAGCTGAATCAATGTCTGCAAGATCACATAATGATAGAATTCTACATAACAGAACCAAATATAATAGCACAGTATAACATTATTTTAAGACAAAAATATCATCTTATGATTGGTTGCATTTTTCTCTCGTGGCCAAAACTCAACGTGCGCCACGAGGCAAAATATTGATGGAGTGCTGTAGAGATGGTTGTCCTTCTGGAAGGTTCTCACATTTCCACAGAGGAACTCTGGAGCTCTGTCAGTGACCATCGGCTTCTTGGCCATCTCCCTTACCTTGGGCCCTTCTCCGCCAATTGCTCAGTTTGG
Source organism: Oncorhynchus gorbuscha (assembly GCF_021184085.1). Classification (NCBI taxonomy): domain Eukaryota; kingdom Metazoa; phylum Chordata; class Actinopteri; order Salmoniformes; family Salmonidae; genus Oncorhynchus; species Oncorhynchus gorbuscha. Next base: position 4,583,098 of record NC_060194.1, on the reverse strand, counting down.
CCACGCGGCCAGCTCTAGGAAGAGTCTTGATAGTTCCAAACTTCCATTTAAGAATGATGGAGGCCACTGTGTTCTTGGGGACCTTCACTGCTGCAGAAATGTTTTGGTACTGTAAAGTAACAAATTGTAGAACAAGTCAAGGGGTCTGAATACTTTCTGAAGACACTATGCTTCATGATCAAAACCTATTTCTTCATGCAACAAACTTGGATAGTTAATTGTTTTACTTTGAGGTTAATTTTAGTGTTTTAACGACCATTCCACAGGTGCATATCATTTATTGTTTATGTTTCATTGAACAACCAATGGGACACAGTGTTTAAACCCTTTACAATGAAGATCTGTGAAGTTATTTGGATTTTTACGAATTATCTTTGAAAGACAGGATCCTGAAAAACACCACAAAACGTTGTAATATATGCACATAATCTTCCGAACTGTTTTGGCTATGCGGACGCCTTAGAGGCCTCCAGCTCCCCTTGAAAGAAGGCAGTGGCAAGTACTTTACCTCTCTGGTCTGATAAAATCAAATCAAAGTTTATTTGTCACGTGCGCCGAATACAGTGAAATGCTTACTTACAGGCTCTAACCAATAGTGCAAGAAAGGTATTAGGTGAACAATAGGTAGGTAAAGAAATAAAACAACAGTAAAAAGACAGGCTATATACAGTAGCGAGGCTATATACAGTAGCGAGGTGATCATCGTTGTCGGTGATCAGGCCTACCACTGTTGTCGTCTGCAAACTTAATGATGGTGTTGGAGTCGTGCCTGGTCATGCAGTCGTGGGTGAACAGGGAGTACAGGAGGGGACTGAGCACGCACCCATGGGGAGCTCCAGTGTTGAGGATCAGCGTGGCAGTTGTTGCTACCTATCCTCACCCCCTGGGGGCAGCCCGTCAGGAAGTCCAGCATCCAGTTGCAGAGGGAGGATTACCAGGACGTGCAGGTCTTGGTGTTCTTGGGCACAGGGACTATGGTGGTCTGCTTGAAACATGTTGGTATTACAGACACAATCAGGGACATGTTGAAAATGTCAGTGAAGACACCTGCCAGTTGGTCAGCACATGCCGGAGCACATGTCCTGGTAACCTGTCTGGCCCCACAGCCTTGTGTATGTTGACCTGTTTAAAGGTCTTACATCTGCTACGGAGAGCGTGATCACACAGTCGTCCGGAACAGCTGATGCTCTCATGCATGCCCCAGTGTTGCTTGCCTCAAATCGAGTATAGAAGTGATTTAGCTCATCTGGTAGGCTCGTGTCACTGGGCAGCTCGCGGCTGTGCTTCCGTTTGTAGTCTGTAATAGTTTGCGAGCCCTGCCTCATAAGACGATAGTCAGAGCCGGTGTAGTATGATTCAATCTTAGCCCTGTACTGACGCTTTGCCTGTTTGATGGTTCGTCGCAGGGCATAGCAGGATTTCTTGTAAGCTTCCGGGTTAGAGTCCCGCTCCTTGAAAGAGGCAGCTCTACCCTTTAGCTCAGTGCAAATGTTGCCTGTAATCCATGGCTCCTGGTTGGGTTACGTACGTACAGTCACTGTGGGGACGACGTCCTCGATGCACTTATTGATAAAGCCAGTGACTGATGTGGTGTAATCCTCAATGTCATCGGAAGAATCCCGGAACATGTTCCAGTCTGTGATAGCAAAACAGTCCTGTAGTTTAGCATCTGTTTCATCTGACCACTTTTTTTATAGACCGAGTCACTGGTGCTTCCTGCTTTAATTTTTGCTTGTTAGCGGCAATCAGGAGGATAGTTGTGGTCGGATTTACCAAATGGATGGCGAGGGAGAGCCTTGTACGCGTCTCTGTGTGTGGAGTAAAGGTGATCTAGAATTTTTTTCCCCTTTGGTTGCACATTTAACATGTTGATAGAAATTTGGTAGAACTGATTTAAGTTTCCCTGCTTTAAAGTTTCTGGCGACTAGAAGCGCCGCCTCGGTGTGTGGTTTCCTGTTTGCTTATTTCCTTATACAGCTGACTGAGTGCGGTCTTAGTGCCAGCATTTGTCTGTGGTGGTAAATTAACAGCCAAATTAATTAATGGAGGAGCCATCACTGAGGTAGACAGGTAATCATTCCATTTTTTCACCATCCTCTTGACTGCGGCCTGGGTCATGGGCATCCTGGGGAGGACGCCCCGCAGGTGGGTTTACAGGAGCAGGTAGCGTGGCAGGGACTGTTTCACACTCTGCAGTAACATAATGCCACAACTGTCAAGAATCCAGAAGCTTCTCTGGGCTGGTGTTAAGAGCAGATCCACCCGCTCCAGGATGTCTTTCCCTGTGGTGCTTGGCCAGTATCCCATCATTGGCAGCTCTCATGGGCTCTGTCCATCGACCGTGGTCCAATACGACCCTTGCTTGATGGCCCCAGAGCAGGCAGCACAGGGAGAAGCTGTCAGGGACAGTGGTGTTGTGGCTGGCAGCGGCCAAGATGTGCTTGGCAGATCTAAAAGAAAGGCACAATATTCTTTGAATGACAAAGCCTTGATGATACACTAACCTAAATAGTGTGTGTGTGTGAGACAGAATGAGTCACAGTGCCTGCAGAGGGTATTCGCACCCCTTGACTTTTTCCAAATGTCGTTGTATTACAGCCTAACTCAGTTACCGCAGAGAAAAGAAACCACTCAGGGATTTCACCATGAGGCCAATTGTGATTTGAAAACAGTTTGAGTTTAATGGCTGTGATAGGAGAAAACTGAAGATGGATCAATAACATTGTAGTTACTCCACAATACTAACAGAGTGAAAAGAAGGAAGCTTGTACAGAATACAAATATTCCAAAACATCCATCCTGTTTGCAACAAGGCACTAAAGTAATACTGCCTGCATCATGTAATGAGTATGCTTGTCATTGTCAAGGACTAGGGAGGTTCTTTTATAATAAAATTAAATGGAATTGAGCTAAATACAGGAAAAATACTAAAGGAAAACCTGGTTCAGAATATTGCACCTTACAGCAGAACAATTTTTTTATTTTATCTATATTTTATTTCACCTTTATTTAACCAGGTAGGCTAGTTGAGAACACGTTCTCATTTACAACTGTGACCTGGCCAAGATCAAGCAAAACACATTAAACAACTCAGAGTTACACATGGAATAAACAAACATACAGTCAATAATACTGTAGAAAAGTCTATATACAGCATGTGCAAATGACGTAGGCTAAGGGAGGTGAAGCAATAAATAGGCCATGGTGTCGAAGTAATTACAATATAGCAAATAAACACTGGAATGGTTAAATGTGCAAGAAGAGATACTGGGGTGCAAGATAAATAAATACATAAATACAGTATGGGGATGAAGTAGATTGGATGGGATATTTACAGATGGGCTATGTACAGTGATCTGTGAGCTGCTCTGACAGCTGGTGCTTAAAGCTAGTGCGGGAGGTAAGAGTCTCCAGCTTTACTGATTTTTACAGTTCGTTCCAGTCATTGGCAGCAGGATGACATGGAAATGGCTGGCTAGCAATGATCAACACCCAATTTCACAGAGTTTGAAGAATTTTTTTAATAATGTGCAAATATTGTGTAACCCAGGTGTGCAAAGCTCTTAGAGATCCATAAAGACTCACAGCTGTAATTGCTGCAAAAGGTGGGGGTTGATTACTTATCTAATCAAGATATACAGGCAGTTAACCCACTGTTCCTAGGCCGTCATTGAAAATAAGAATTTGATCTTAACTGACTTGCCTAGTTAAATAAAGGTAAAATAAAAAATAAACAGTGAGGGATAAAAGTATTTCCATCGTTCTTATATGGAAGAAGTTTGGAACCACCAAGACTCTTCCTAGAGCTGGCCGCCCGGCCAAACGGAGCAATCAAGGGACGAGGGACTTGGTCAGGGAGGTGACTAAGAACCTGATGGTCACTCTGACAGAGCTCCGGAGTTCTTCTGTGGAGATGGGAGAATCTTCCAGAAGGACAACCATCTCTGCAGCACTCCACCTATTAAGCCTTTATGGTAGAGTGGCCAGACGGAAGCCACTCCTCAGTAAAAGAAAAAAGGCACATGACAGCCTACTTGGAGTTTGCCAAAAGGCACTGAATGGACTCTTCGACCATGAGAAACAAGATTCTCTGGTCTGATGAAACCAAGATTGAACTCTTTGGCCTAAATGCCAAGCATCATTTCTGGAGGAAACCTGACACCATCCCTACTGTGAAGATTGGTGGCGTCAGAATCATGATGCGGGGATGTTTTTCAGCAGCAGGGACTGGGAGACTAGTCAGGATTGAGAAAAAGATGAACAGAGCAAAGTACAGAGAGATCCTTGATGAAAACCTAATCAGGACCTCAGACTGGGGCAAAGGTTCACCTTCCAACAGGACAACGACCCGAAGTACACAGCCAAGACAACGCAGGAGTGGCTTCAGGACAAGTCTCTGAATGTCCTTGAGTGGCCCAGCCAGAGCCCAGACTTGAACCCGATCAAACATCTCTGGAGGGAAATGAAAATATCTGCAGTGACGCTCCCCATCCAACCTGACAGCTGGAGAGAATCTGCAGAGAAGAATGGGAGAAACTCCCCAAATACAGGTGTGCCAAGCTTGTAATTTCTAAAAACCTGTCTTTGCTTTGTCATTATGGGGTATTGTGTGTAGATTGATTTTAGAATAAGGCCGTAATGTAACAAAAAAGTCAAGGGGTCTGAATACTATCCGAATGCACTGTATATCAGTCGTTGGACTATCACTCTGTGCTGGCATATATCTACTACTCTCAGGATCCCTCACCCTTGACCCATCCTCCTCTGCTTTCTTCACTGCCTCAGCATACGACACCTTCTGCACTACTCTGACTCGAGCCACCTCAACCTGCCTCTGCGATACAGGACACTTCCGGCCCCCAGCAACATGGCCACCCCAACAGCTGACAACTTTACCCACTGAAACTACACAGACTGTGTTAACTAACCTCCAGACGAGCTTCCATGCCATACAACTCTCCTTTCTGTTGCCTTGAACTGCTATTAAATGCAAGTAAAACTTAAATGCATGCTCTTCAACCGATCGCTTCCCGCACCTGCCCAGCATCACTACTCTGGACGGTTCTGACTTAGAATATGTGGACAACTACAAATACCTAGGTGTCTGGCTAAGACTGTAAACTCTCCTTCCAGACTCACATTACGCATCTCCAATCCAAAATTAAATCTAGAATCAGCTTCCCATTTTGCAACAAAGCGTCCTTCACTCATGCTGCCAAACATACGCCCGTAAAACTGACCATCCTACCAATCCTTGTCTTTGGCGATGTCATTTACAAAATCACCTCGAACACTCTACTCAACAAATTGGATGCAGTCTATCACAGTGCCATCTGTTTTGTCACCAAAGCCCCATATACTACCCCCCATTGCGACCTGTGAGCTCTCGGTGGCTGGCCCTCGCTTCATACCTGTCGCCAAACCCACTGGCTCCAGGTCATCCACATGTCTCTGCTAGGTAAAGGCCCACCTTATCTCAGCTCACTGGTACAACATAGCATCACCCACCCGTAGCACGCGCTCCAGCAGGTATACCTCACTTGTCATCCCCAAAGCCAATTCCTCCTTTGACCGCCTTTCCTTCCAGTTCTCTGCTGCCAATGACTGGAACGAACTGCAAAAAAAAAAAAAAAAAAAAAATCACTGAAGCTGGAGACTCATATCCCCCTCACGAGCTTTAAGCACCAGCTGTCAGAGCAGATCACTGCACCTGTACATAGCCCATCTGTAATATAGCCCATCCAACTACCTCATCCCCATACTGTATTTATTTATTTATTCATCTTGCTCCTTTGCACCCCAGTATCTCTACTTGCACATTCATCTTCTGCACATCATTCCCTCCAGTGTTTAATTTGTATTTTGAAATTACTTCGCCACCATGGCCTATTTATTGCCTTATTTACTTACCTCATTTGCACACACTGTATATACAGTGGGGCAAAAAAAGTATTTAGTCTTGTATGTCTTCCATTTCCTAATAATTTCTCCCACAGTTGATTTCTTCAAACCAAGCTGCTTACCTATTGCAGATTCAGTCTTCCCAGCCTGGTGCAGGTCTACAATTTTGTTTCTGGTGTCCTTTGACAGCTCTTTGGTCTTGGCCATAGTGGAGTTTGGAGTGTGACTGTTTGAGGTTGTGGACAGGTGTCTTTTATACTAATAACAAGTTCAAACAGGTGCCATTAATACAGGTAACGAGTGGAGGACAGAAGAGCCTCTTAAAGAAGAAGTTACAGGTCTGTGAGAGCCTTGCTTGGTTGTAGGTGACCAAATACTTATTTTCCACCATAATTTGCAAATAAATTCATAAAAAATCCTACAATGTGATTTTCTGGATTTGTTTTCTACTCATTTTGTCTGTCATAGTTGAAGTGTACCTATGATGAAAATTACAGGCCTCTCTCATCTTTTTAAGTGGGAGAACGTGTACAATTGGTGGCTGACTAAATACTTTTTTTGCCCCACTGTAGATGTTTTCTACTGTATTCTTGACTGTATGCTTGTTTATTCCATGTGTAACTCTGTTGTAGTTGTTTGTGTCGTCAAACTGCTTTGCTTTATTCTTTGCCAGGTCGCAGTTGTAAATGAGAACGTGTTCTCAACTGGCCTACCTGGTTAAATAAAGGTGTTCTCAACTGGCCTACCTGGTTAAATAAAGGTGTTCTCGACTGGCCTACCTGGTTAAATAAAGGTGTTCTCAACTGGCCTACCTGGTTAAATAAAGGTGTTCTCGACTGGCCTACCTGGTTAAATAATAAAGTGAATTATGCACATTTCCCACATTTTAGAATCTCACTTCTACACTGCTGCTACATGACCATAAACGTGGCACCTGAAACACTGCAGTGGATTGGGCACAAAAGCTCTAACAGTATACCTGATATATCCTAACATGACTTTGTTGGGTAAAGACTGACTCAAAAGGACTGACAGTGACTGTTTCACTAAGCTCCCAACTGGGTCACAAACACCAAGAATCTTCAACTTAATTTGCTCCACCTCCACACTTAATGCTACCCCAGAAATCATTCCTTTCAATGTTGCCATGTTCCTAAGAAGAAAGCAAGAAACAGATCTGGACCTAAGTTGTGTGACACGGAGCGCCCCGCTCCCTCTGGTCAGAAGAAACTCAAACAAACGTCAGTCCACTACAGCTTACCTTCACTGATTCAACTGCACTCTACTCCTTTCCTATCCACCCTGAAACCACAAATGGATCATCCAAAAGGCAAGGATACACTTTCTCCAAAAGTGTCACTCCTACTGGACCAGATTCTTCTTTATCATGTCCATTGATGCCAGGCTTGGGTCCGAGCTCTTTATCACATCTTCCACCACACTTAACTTGCCCTCATTCATTTCCATTTCATTTCCATTACTCAGTCTGGTGCACAGCTCTGTTTGCACTTGACACCCTTCTTTTTCAACACCCCATCTCCATTTCTATCGCCAACTTCCTCAAATACAAACCCAACCTCTGCTTTCCTCTGCAATCCACCTTTCTGTTTCCCTGTCCCAATATTACACTTCTTTGCTTGCGGCCCGGTGGCATCCCGTCATAACGCCATCTCATCATCCTCACCTCGGAAACGTGTCTTCTCTGGGGCTCCCACATTTTGAGAGCATGAGCAGGGGCCACACACAGAAAAATCCCCTCAGCCGGTTCTCTCATTCATCTCTCTCTGACATTTACTGTGGGACAGGTGTCCAAACAAATGAATTGGCCACAGGTGGACCTCAACCAAGTTGTAGCAATATAATGATCAAAGATGCACCTGAGCTCAATTTGGAGTGTCTAGCAAAGGGGTTTAATACTTATGTTAATTAGATATTTCTGTGTTTCATTTGGAGTGTCTAGCAAAGGGGTTTAATACTTATGTTAATTAGATATTTCTGTGTTTCATTTGGAGTGTCTAGCAAAGGGGTTTAATACTTATGTTAATTAGATATTTCTGTGTTTCATTTTCAATTAAATCATTTAAAAACATGGTTTTGCTTGGTCATTATGGGGTATTGTGTGTAGATGGGTGGGGATTTTTTTTCTTGAATCCATTTTAAATTCAGGCATTTTAAATTCAGGCTGTAACAACAAAATGTGGAATAAATCAAGGGTTATGATAAATGTTACAGACGTGTTTCGTTGGATGTTGCAAGAACATTCATGTGTCCAGTTTTCTGAGGTTAGGAGAATATTCCATCAACGTCCCTCCAAACACTCACATTACATGGTTTCCATGTTCTCAGAATATAAGATATTAATGTTATAGACACCTTTCATGAGAACATTGCAGGAAAATGTGTCAGTATCAGTTGCAAGCAGAACTTATCTAGAATGTGGTTACAATGTGGTTCCAATGTCCTCAGAATATACAACATGAATGTTCTAGATGCGTTTTATGGGTTCGTAGCATGTGTCCAGTTTTCTGTGGGTTAGGAGAATATTCCATCAACGCCCCACCAAACATACACAGAACATGGTTGCCCTGTTCTCAGAATAAAGGATATTCATGTCCCCAAAAATGGCATTACACATCATATCTTGTTACTGTGCCAATCAAGGCCCTAATAGGTGAACCACGGATCCATTCATAGGTCTTTGTCTGTTGGCAAGGTTAGGGATACTATCACACAGTGCTTTTAACGTTTTCAATGTAGATATTTGACACACTTCAGCATAGATGATTAAATTGTGCATGTTCATTTACACAGTAATTATTATTCAACATGTCCTCACCTGGGATTTGAAATCACAACCTCTTGTTCACAGTACTCTGATCTTCCTGCTACGCCACCATGTCCGTGTAAGGTATCAGTTAATCTGACTATAATATTCTTATCATTGATTTTATTTGTGTATTTCAGCAATTTAAGGCTTGCTTTAGAGTTGTCTAATGTTGGTGGAGCCTGTTTTAATGATACTCCTGAATCCCTGAATCTCGAATGATTGTGTGTTTCTCACATGACTGGCCTATCTGGGTGATGTTTTTTCTCACCTGAATGATTTGAATCTAGGATTACAGGAACTCTCCACAACTATATTCAATGTGCAGGACAAAATTGAAGCTATGATTAAGCAGTTGGAGCTCTTCTCTGTCTGTATTAACAAGGACAACACACAGGTCTTTCCATCATTGTATGATTTTTTGTGTGTGCAAATGAACTCAAGCTTAAGGACAATGTCAAATGTGATATAGTGAAGCACCCGAGTGCGCAATTACGCAGGTACTTTCCCAAAACGGATGACAAAAACAACTGGATTCATTATTATTTTCACGCCCTTTCTCCAGTCCACTTACTGATATCTGAACAAGAGAGCCTCATTGAAATTGCAACAAGCGGTGCTGTGAAAATTGAATTTCAAATTTCTGGATTGGGCTGCGCTCAGAGTACCCTGCCTTGGCAAATCGTGTTGTTAAGACACTGATTCCCTTTGCAACCATGTACCTACGTGAGAGTGGATTCTCGGCCCTCACTAGCATGAAAACTAAATACAGGCACAGAATGTGTGGGAAATTATTTAAGACTGAGACTCTCCAGTACAACCCAACAGTGCAGAGTTGTGTGCATCCTTTCAGGCACACCCTTCTCATTAACCTGTAGTGAGTCACCATTTTTGATGAATGAATAAGGTTTTATATGTAAGATGGTTAAATAAAGAGCACAATTATTGATTATTATATTATTATTTGTGCCCTGGTCCTATAAGAGCTCTTTGTCACTTCCCACGTGCCGGGTTGTGAAAAAAAACACACTCATTCTTATGTTTAATAAATGTATCATATAGTGTGTGTGGCAGGCTTACAATGATGGCAAAAAAACAACATTTGAGAGTGCTCTGACCCTAGTAATAGAGGGGGTACGCAGCTGGAGGTTGAATGTTTGAAGGGGTACGGGACTATAAAAAGTTTGGGAACCACTGTCGTAGACAAACAGGTAGACTGCCATGAAGAGACTGGTCAGGAAGCAGTGAATGTTGTGGACAAACAGGTAGACTGCCATGAAGAGACTGGTCAGGAAGGAATGAATGTCGTAGACAAACACGTAGACTGCCATGAAGAGACCGGTCAGGAAGCAGTGCATGTTGTAGACAAACAGGTAGACTGCCATGAAGAGACCGGTCAGGAAGCAGTGAATGTTGTAGACAAACAGGTAGACTGCCATGAAGAGACCGATCAGGAAGCAGTGCATGTTGTAGACAAACAGGTAGACTGCCATGAAGAGACCGATCAGGAAGCAGTGCATGTTGTAGACAAACAGGTAGACTGCCATGAAGAGACCGGTCAGGAAGCAGTGAATGTTGTAGACAAACAGGTAGACTGCCATGAAGAGACTGGTCAGGAAGCAGTGAATGTTGTAGACAAACAGGTAGACTGCCATGAAGAGACCGGTCAGGAAGCAGTGAATGTTGTAGACAAACAGGTAGACTGCCATGAAGAGACCGGTCAGGAAGCAGTGAATGTTGTAGACAAACAGGTAGACTGCCATGAAGAGACCGGTCAGGAAGCAGTGAATGTTGTAGACAAACAGGTAGACTGCCATGAAGAGACTGGTCAGGAAGCAGTGAATGTTGTGGACAAACAGGTAGACTGCCATGAAGAGACCGGTCAGGAAGCAGTGAATGTTGTAAGACAAACAGGTAGACTGCCATGAAGAGACCGGTCAGGAAGCAGTGAATGTTGTAGACAAACAGGTAGACTGCCATGAAGAGACCGATCAGGAAGCAGTGAATGTTGTAGACAAACAGGTAGACTGCCATGAAGAGACCGATCAGGAAGCAGTGAATGTTGTAGACAAACAGGTAGACTGCCATGAAGAGACCGGTCAGGAAGCAGTGCCACCACCACTGAGTCCTATACAACAGGCACTCTTTAGGTTCCGCTCAATACAAGTTTGACACTGTAGTGAGGTCTAAGTGCTTGGAACGATGAGCAGAGATAAATTGAGTGATTTGAGAAAGAAACATTTGCATAATTTAGAATGTTTTCATAAAACTACAATAGATTCACTGTTGACACGAAGACTTGACACTGGGTAGTTAAATATACCGGCACAGATAATCTGGCAACCCGTTATACAAATATAATACCCACTGCATTTACATACAAAGAGAGACAGAGCACTGTATACCATTATAATCCATGTATGTATGGCTCCACCCACCTCTGCACATGGAGTGGAAGTAGAACATCAGGATGGTGGCCTTGGAGGAACATAATGAACACCAGGAACATGAATCCAAACATGGCTGAGTTGACCTTGGTTCAAACAAATGATTAGGTTTTCACTTATTTAAATTGTAAATGTTAACAGTGCATTAATGGTAATTTAATTACTTGTTTGTTTCTTTAGAAAGACCACTAGGCAAATTCAGGCTCATGGTTGAGTGGCAGACTTGACCCTTGTTCTTATCAGATGCTGTTGAGGATGAAGAAGAGCTGGATGAAGATGCAGCTGAAGGGCAGGATGTCCCCCATGACAATGCTGTACACAGGTGTGGAGATGAAGGAATGTTCATGGATGTGCTGAGTAAAAAGTAAAGTAAGACTAAATGCATGCTCTTCAACCGATCGCTGCCTGCACCTGCCCGCCCATCCAGCATCACTACTCTGACTTATCCATTCTGACTTAGAATATGTGGACAACTACAAATACCTATGTGTCTGGTTAGACTGTAAACTCTCCTTCCAGACTCACATCAAACATCTCCAATCCAAAGTTAAATCTAGAATTGGCTTCCTATTTCGCAACAAAGCATCCTTCACTCATGCTGCCAAACATACCCTCGTAAAACTGACCATCTTACCAATCCTCGACTTCGGCGATGTCATTTGCAAAATAGCCTCCAACACCCTACTCAACAAATTGGATGCAGTCTATCACAGTGCCATCCGTTTTGTCACCAAAGACCCATATACTACCCACCACTGCAACCTGTACGCTCTCGTTGGCTGGCCCTCGCTTCATCCTCGTCGCCAAACCCACTGGCTCCATGTCATCTACAAGACCCTGCTAGGTAAAGTCCCGCCTTATCTCTGCTCGCTGGTCACCATAGCTGCACCCACCCGTAGCACGCGTTCCAGCAGGTATATCTCACTTGTCACCCCCAAAGCCAATTCTTCCTTTGGCCGCCTCTCCTTCCTGTTCTCTGCTGCCCATGACTGGAACGAACTGCAAAAATCTCTGAAACTGGTAACACTCATCTCCCTCACTAGCTTTAAGCACCAGCTGTCAGAGCAGCTCACAGATCACTGTACTTGTACATAGCCCATCTGTAAATAGCCCAAACAACTACCTCTTCCCCTGCGGTTTATTTATTTATTTTTCTCCTTTGCACCCCAGTATTTCTACTTTGCACACTGTCAAATCTACCATTCCAGTGATTTACTTGCTATATTGTATTTACTTCGCCACCATGACCTATTTATTGCCTTTACCTTCCTTATCTCACCTCATTTGCTCACATTGTATATAGACTTATTTTTCTACTGTATTATTGATTGTATGTTTGTTTTACTCCATGTGTAACTCTGCGTTGTTATATGTATCGAACTGCTTTGCTTTATCTTGGCCAGGTCGCAGTTGTAAATGAGAACTTGTTCTCAACTTGCCTTCCTAGTTAACTAAAAAGGTGAAATAAAAAATTCACACTGGCTGCTCAATTGCCTGTAGCACAGGGAGTAGCATAGAAACTCATCAGGACATTGTTAGACCCTTGATAGTGTGATATGTTTTCTCTGATTGTTATGCCAGTGTGAAAGAGATTGCAAATGCATATGATGTAAGATGATCTGAAATACTTATTTATACAAAAATGTGATTGACTGGTGAAATCAGGAAGAAGTCTTCCTCCTGGGAGGGAGGAAGAGTAAATGGGTGGAGGAGAGGCGAGTTAGTGAAATATCTCACTGGAAAAATGGGCAACAACATCACCCCCATAACCTTCATAGTCTAAATCATTTTTGGACTTTCTGTCCAAAAATTATGCAGAAAAATTAATCCATGCTTTTGTCACTTCTAGGTTAGACTACTGCAATGCTCTATTTTCCGGCTACCCGGATAAAGCACTAAATAAACTTCAGTTAGTGCTAAATACGGCTGCTAGAATCCTGACTAGAACCAAAAAATGTGATCATATTACTCCAGTGCTAGCCTCTCTACACTGGCTTCCTGTCAAAGCAAGGGCTGATTTCAAGGTTTTACTGCTAACCTACAAAGCATTACATGGGCTTGCTCCTACCTACCTCTCTGATTTGGTCCTGCCGTACATACCTACACGTACGCTACGGTCACAAGACGCAGGCCTCCTAATTGTCCCTAGAATTTCTAAGCAAACAGCTGGAGGCAGGGCTTTCTCCTATAGAGCTCCATTTTTATGGAACGGTCTGCCTACCCATGTCAGAGACGCAAACTCGGTCTCAACCTTTAAGTCTTTACTGAAGACTCATCTCTTCAGTGGGTCATATGATTGAGTGTAGTCTGGCCCAGGAGTGGGAAGGTGAACGGAAAGGCTCTGGAGCAACGAACCGCCCTTGCTGTCTCTGCCTGGCCGGTTCCCCTTTTTCCACTGGGATTCTCTGCCACTAACCCTGTTACGGGGGCTGAGTCACTGGCTTGCTGGGGCTCTCTCGTGCCGTCCCTGGGGGGTGCGTCACCTGGGTGGGTTGATTCACTGTTGTGGTCGGCCTGTCTGGGTCCCCCCTTGGGTTGTACCGTGTCGGAGATCTTTGTGGGCTATACTCGGCCTTGTCTCAGGATGGTAAGTTGGTGGTTGAAGATTTCCCTCTAGTGGTGTGGGGGCTGTGCTTTGGCAAAGTGGGTGGGGTTATATCCTTCCTGTTTGGCCCTGTCCGGGGTGTCCTCGGATGGGGCCACAGTGTCTCCTGACCCCTCCTGTCTCAGCCTCCAGTATTTATGCTGCAGTAGTTTATGTGTCGGGGGGCTAGGGTCAGTTTGTTTATCTGGAGTACTTCTCCTGTCCTATTCGGTGTCCTGTGTAAATCTAAGTGTGCGTTCTCTAATTCTCTCCTTCTCTCTTTCTTTCTCTCTCTCGGAGGACCTGAGCCCTAGGACCATGCCCCAGGACTACCTGACATGATGACTCCTTGCTGTCCCCAGTCCACCTGGCCATGCTGCTGCTCCAGTTTCAACTGGCCTGGGCCCTAGGACCATGTCCCAGGACTACCTGACATGAGGACTCCTTGCTGTCCCCAGTCCACCTGGCCATGCTCCTGCTCCAGTTTCAACTGTTCTGCCTTACTATTATTCAACCATGCTGGTCATTTATGAACATTTGAACATCTTGGCCACGTTCTGTTATAATCTCCACCCGGCACAGCCAGAAGAGGACTGGCCACCCCACATATGCTCTCTCTAATTCTCTCTTTCTTTCTCTCTCTCGGAGGACCTGAGCCCTAGGACCGTGCCCCAGGACTACCTGACATGATGGCTCCTTGCTGTCCCCAGTCCACCTGACTGTGCTGCTGCTCCAGTTTCAACTGTTCTGCCTTATTATTATTTGACCATGCTGGTCATTTATGAACATTTGAACATCTTGGTCATGTTCTGTTATAATCTCTACCCGGCACAGCCAGAAGAGGACTGGCCACCCCACATAGCCCGGTTCCTCTCTAGGTTTCTTCCTAGGTTTTGGCCTTTCTAGGGAGTTTTTCCTAGCCACCGTGCTTTTACACCTGCATTGTTTGCTGTTTGGGGTTTTAGGCTGGGTTTCTGTACAGCACTTTGAGATATCAGCTGATGTACGAAGGGCTATATAAATACATTTGATTTGATTTGATTTGATGTTTAAAGATTTTTTGAGTCAATTATGTTGTCATGATGTGTAGAAGCTGTTATTGACTGAAGAATCATAAATCAATAGAAAATGTTGTTGTTCCATGCACAATGGATTGAGGAGTGGTCATTAGAAAAGTGGTGGTTGATTGCATGTGGATGGTAGTCATGGATACTAATGGATGAATAATTTAAATTCAAATGTAGTCCACTCCAGATCAGCTAAACATTCACATTTGCAACATAAGGATACACAACACTCACTGTTCTTCCAAAACCTTGACTATTGGTCTCACGTTAAATCAGGACAACAGTCACAAAGTGATTTACAGAAACCCAGCCTAAAACCCCTAAGAACAAACAATGCAGAGGCAGAAGCACAGTGACTACCTGGCAAAACTTGATCAGTGGGACAAGGTAACACACCTAGTGAAATCAGGACAGGGATTCACAGCTTCAATCTGACCAGCAGCAAAAACCTTGGAAGTTGTCAGCCACATTGTTAAAATACAACCAAACCAGAAGGTGGCAGTAGCGTTGTTTGGCTATGCATATCCATGTGTATTGCTTATGGTCTAGATTCCAAGCTATCTGCGCTAATGTTGCTATTTTGGAGAAAGCCCTTGTTGATACTAGCCAGATTGCCACAGTTAGATAACTACATAGCAAGATGACAAAAGAAAATGTAATTTACTCCCCATACTGCCAGTGCCAGCCCAGCCAAATGTTTATCTAGCTACCTAATGTTAGCATATTCACTAGCTAGCACAACATAGCTAGTTAGCTAACTAGGTAAGGACACTGTACTAATTCGGCAGCTAACACAGGCAGCTGTTTCATGTAAAATAGCTAATCCATTGGGATTTAATCATAATGTCAATACTAGCTACAGTGGTTAGCTAGCTTGGATGAAGTATTTAGTGTATGGGTTCATGCTCCCTGATTGGCTCAATGTCAAATTGTTGGCCACTGATTGGCTACAAGTAAAATCGGTAGGTTTGCCGCTACCGAGCCTGCATGCAGCAAGAGAAGGAACGGACTCCCACTGGGATATGTACCTATCGGCAGTGAGAGTCTCAGTGTGTTTCATGCTTAAGATCACACCAGGCTCATATTCACAAAGCATCCAATGCTATTTGTCTACTTTAAACACTAGTGTTTACATACTGTTTCAACCACTTTATATGTATATACTGTATTCTAGTCATGGCTCATCCTGTATACAGTGTCAAGAAAAAGTATGTGAACCCTTTGGAAATACCTGGATTTCTGCATAAATTAGTCATAAAATTTGATCTGACCTTCATCTAGGTAACAACAATAGACAAACACAGTCTGCTTAAACTAATAACACACAAACAATTATACATTTTCATGTCTTTATTGAACACACCGTGTAAATATACACAGCGCAAGGTGGAAAAAGTATGTGAACCCTTGGATTTAATAACTGTTTTTTATTTGATTTATTTCACCTTTATTTAACCAGGTGGGCCAGCTGAGCGCAAGTTCTCATTTACAACTGTGACCTGGCCAAGATAAAGCAAAGCAGTGTGACACAAACAACAACACAGAGTTACACATGGAATAAAAAAAACATACAGTCAATAACACAATAGAAAAGTCTATATACAGTGCGTCTGCAAATGAGGTAAGATTAGGGAGGTAAGGCAATAAATAGGCCGTAGTGGTGAAGTAATTACAAATGTAGCAATTAAACACTGGAGTGATAATTGTGCAGAAGATGAATGTGCAAACGAGCAAAATAAATAAATAACAATATGGGGATGAGGTAGTTGGATGGGCTATTTACAGATGGGTTATGTACAGGTGCAGTGATCTGTGAGCTGCTCTGACAGCTGATGCTTAAAGTTAATGAGGGAGACATGAGTCCAGCTTCAGTGATTGACCCTCCTTTGGCAGCAATAACCTCAACCAAACATTTTCTGTAGTTGCGGATCAGACCTGCACAACGGTCAGGAGGAATTTTGGACCATTCCTCTTTACAGAACTGTTTCAATTCAGCAACATTCTTGGGGTGTCTGGTGTGAACCGCTCTCTTGAGGTCATGCCACAGCATCTCAATCGGGGTTGAGGTCAGAACTCTGACTGGGCCACTCCAGAAGGCGTATTTTCTTTTGAAGCCATTCTGTTGATTTACTTCTGTGATTTTGGGTCGTTGTCCTGTTGCATCCCCCAACTTCTGTTGAGCGTCAATTGGATTACATTCTCCTGCAAAATGTCTTGATAAACTTCATTTTATTAATTTTGTCTGGTGATGATAGCAGGCTGACCAGGCCCTGAGGCAGCAAAGCAGCCCCAAACCATGATGCTCCCTTCACCAGACTTTACAGTTGGGGTGAGGTTTTGATGTTTGTGTGCTGGGCCTTATTTTCTACACACAGTGTTGTGTTCCTTCCAAACAACTCAACTGTAGTTTCATCTGTCCACGGAATATTTTGCAAGTAGCGCTGGGGAACATCCAGGTACTCCTTTGTGAACTTCAGACGTGCAGCAATGTTTTTTTTGGACAGCAGTGGCTTCTTCCGTGGTGTCCTCCCATGAATATCATTATTGTTTAGTGTTTTACGTGTCGTAGACTCATCAACAAAGGTGTTAGCGCATGTTCCAGAGATTTCTGTAAGTCTTTAGCTGACACTCTTCTTAGCCTTATTGAGTATTCTGCGTTGTGCTCTTGCAGTCATCTTTGCAGGACAGCCACTCCTAGGGAGAGTAGCAAGAGTGCTGAACTTTCTCCATTTGTAGACAATTGTCTTACCCTGGATTGATGAACATCAAGGCTTTTAGAGATACTTTTGTAACCCTTTCCAGCTTTATGCAAGTCAACAATTCTTAATCTTAGGTCTTCTGAGATCTCTTTGTTCGAGGCATGGTTCACATCAGGCAATACTTCCTGTGAATAGAAAACTCAAATTTTGTGAGTGTTTTTTATAGGGCAGGGCAGCTTTAACCAACATCTCCAATCCCATCTCATTGATTGGACTCCAGGTTAGCTGACTCCTGACTCCAATTAGCTTTTGTAAAAGTCATTAGCCTAGGGGGGTTCATATACTTTTTCCAACCTACACTGTAAATGTTTAAATGATGTATTCAATATAGACAAGAAAAATACAATAATTTGTGTGTTATTAGTTTAAGCACACTATGTTTGTCTATTGTTGAGACTGAGATGAATATCAGATTACATTTGATGACCAATTTATGCGGAAATCCAGGTAATTCCAAAGGGTTCAAATACTTTTTCTTGCCTCTTGTAACTACTGCTGTACACACCTTTTCTATTCATATCCACGCTGTCTATCCACACCATTGTAAATAACAACGCATTCGGAAAGTATTCAGACCCCTTCCCTTTTTCCACATTTTGTTACATTACAGTTTTACGGATTACGGATAATCCAGCATGGATCTGGAGGTACCTGCGTCTTCATCCTCGGTTCTGTCTCCCTCTCCGGTGGCTTCTACCTCGGGTCTTATAGCCCTTCCCCTTCTATTAATACAACATAAGCATAATCAATTATTATAACACATCAATAATTTAGTGCAGCCCCTATCATGACCCCAAGGTGACCCCTATCACTTTACACCCCCTGCTATAATGTGGATAAAAACTTGCCTAACAGAACACAGAGGGTGTTCTTTAATGGAAGTCTCTCAATTAGCTGTTTAGGCCCCTTGAGGGTGTTCTTTAATGGAAGTCTCTCAATTAGCTGTTTAGGCCCCTTGAGGGTGTTCTTTAATGGAAGTCTCTCAATTAGCTGTTTAGGCCCCTTGAGGGTGTTCTTTAATGGAAGTCTCTCAATTAGCTGTTTAGGCCCCTTGCTTCTTACATTTTTTACAAACGACATGCCACTGACTGAGTAAAGCCAGAGTTTCTATGTATGTGGATGACTCAACACTATACGCATCAGCTACTACAGCGACTGAAATGACTGCAACACTCAACAAAGAGCTGCAGTTAGTTTCAGAATGGGTGGCAAGGAATAAGTTAGTCCTAAATATTTCTAAAACTAAAAGCATTGTTTTAAGGAAAAAAACACTCACTAAACCCTAAACCTCAACTACATCTCGTAATGAATAATGTGAACATTTAGCAAGTTGAGGTGACCAAACTGTTTGGAGTAACCCTGGATTGTTAACTGTCATGGTCAAAACATATTGCTAAACTAGTAGCTAAGATGGGGAGAAGTCTGTCCATAATAAAGCACTGCTCTACCTTCTTAACAACACTATCAACAAGGCAGGTCCTACAGGCCCTAGTTTCTACCTTCTTAACAGCACTATCAACAAGGCAGGTCCTACAGGCCCTAGTTTCTACCTTCTTAACAGCACTATCAACAAGGCAGGTCCTACAGGCCCTAGTTTCTACCTTCTTAACAACACTATCAACAAGGCAGGTCCTACAGGCCCTAGTTTCTACCTTCTTAACAACACTATAAACAAGGCAGGTCCTACAGGCCCTAGTTTCTACCTTCTTAACAGCACTATCAACAAGGCAGGTCCTACAGGCCCTAGTTTCTACCTTCTTAACAGCACTATCAACAAGGCAGGTCCTACAGGCCCTAGTTTCTACCTTCTTAACAGCACTATCAACAAGGCAGGTCCTACAGGCCCTAGTTTCTACCTTCTTAACAACACTATCAACAAGGCAGGTCCTACAGGCCCTAGTTTCTACCTTCTTAACAACACTATCAACAAGGCAGGTCCTACAGGCCCTAGTTTCTACCTTCTTAACAACACTATCAACAAGGCAGGTCCTACAGGCCCTAGTTTCTACCTTCTTAACAGCACTATCAACAAGGCAGGTCCTACAGGCCCTAGTTTCTACCTTCTTAACAACACTATCAACAAGGCAGGTCCTACAGGCCCTAGTTTCTACCTTCTTAACAACACTATCAACAAGGCAGGTCCTACAGGCCCTAGTTTCTACCTTCTTAACAGCACTATCAACAAGGCAGGTCCTACAGGCCCTAGTTTCTACCTTCTTAACAACACTATCAACAAGGCAGGTCCTACAGGCCCTAGTTTCTACATTCTTAACAACACTATCAACAAGGCAGGTCCTACAGGCCCTAGTTTCTACCTTCTTAACAGCACTATCAACAAGACAGGTCCTACAGGCCCTAGTTTCTACCTTCTTAACAACACTATCAACAAGGCAGGTCCTACAGGCCCTAGTTTCTACCTTCTTAACAGCACTATCAACAAGGCAGGTCCTACAGGCCCTAGTTTCTACCTTCTTAACATTCTACTACTTACATTCCCACTGGACACCGAATAGGACAGGAGAAGTACTCCAGATATAACAAACTGACCCTAGCCCCCCGACACATAAACTATTGCAGCATAAATACTGGAGGCTGAGACAGGAGGGGTCATGAGACACTGTGGCCCCATCCGAGGACACCCCAGGACAGGGCCAAACAGGAAGGATATAACCCACTGTGCCAAAGCACAGCCCCCACACCACTAGAGGGATATCTTCAACCACCAACTTACCATCCTGAGACAAGGCTGAGGTTAGCCCACAAAGATCACCGCCACGGCACAACCCAAGGAGGGGGCGACAACTCCCAGGTAACTTTTGACCCCTCAACATTATCGATCACCACTGAGCTGACAGTTCTAATTAACAGAAAACCTAGGAATGCACTCACTGTCTTATCTAAAAACCCCAGAGCTAAGTTTCTGTAGGTTCAACGCTAGGTTAACGACCTTATGTGTTTACACAGTCCCCAACCCATTAGTTTCTTCCTAGTTGGAATGGTGTTCATTAACTTTAATTACTCCTTGTCCGTGTCTCACAATCCCTTCTTATGAACTCATATTGTTAATCAGATATAGTAAAACAGAGTATAAGTTTGACTTTAGTTACAGTTCCATTTAAAATGATTTGTTCAGTCATTTAATCATCATTTTACCAACAGAAGTCCTGACGAACCATGTCCAGATAAAACGTCCGGAGTGAAAAAGTTGAATGAAAAAAAGTTGAGTGAGGGAAAAACTAAAAATATAAACGATAATTTAAAAGTAAAAAATGTAAAGTTGTCAAGTAGCAAGGTATGGTTGGCAACAAAAAGCACAGCAGCACGTAAACAAGTCTGCTAGTTGTGACCAGAAATGACAAGCAATAGGGAGTGTCCCAAATGGCACCCTATTCCCTATGGGCCCTGGCGTTTTAGTAGAAGCTATCTTTGGAATTCCAGTAACTCTCACCTGCCCACCAGGTGGCAGGGTGACAGGTTGACTGTGCGAACCAGACCGCTCCTCTCTTTTCGTCTTCATCAGTTGCGCTTTCTCTCATATGCCTCCTTGATAACAGGATGGACTTGTAATGTGCTAAGGACATCTTCACCTTCCTTTTCTCTGGAAGTCTCTACACGACAGACGTATTTGTGCCGACCAAAATAGACGCGTCACCTTTCATGGCCGGATCAGGACATACCAACACTTCCATGGTCTCTGCAACACCCACAACCGATGCTGATAACTCAAGCTTGAGCGACATATAGCCATCAAATGGATAGTGATCAGTGCTAAGTCCCCATATCTCTAAGTTTCCTACTGGAATCTAATGGCAAATGCGTCGGGTACTTGTCATAAAAGTATCTGTAAAGTAGCGTAATCTGAGAACCACTATCTAGTAAAGCTTTAGCATAGATACCTTCAATCTGTACAGGAACAACAGAACTTGGACCAACTAAACATGTAGGTCTTTCATGTCTTTCATACTTGTGGCACTTTGTGGAACATATCTTCACCGGGATGTCAGGCCGCTCCTTTACTGGGTCCCTCTGTAGTTTCTCATAGACCGCTTTTGTTTGATCGGGTGTGAGTTGACTTTCCTCAAGTTATCTTCACCTTCACAGTTTCTCTTGAAATGGCCATCTTCTCCACATCTATAACAGAACACTCCGGGTTTTTCTGTCGGCTTATGTCTGTTCTTGTGATTGATTTACTTTCTTGTTTTTGTGTGTCAGATTGAGCTGCTGTGACATTAGCAGACGGGAGACGCATCATTTCAGTTTTTAAACATTATTATTTTCTTCTATCTCAGAATTAGCTTCTTCGCAAACTGTAGCAACAGGAGCAACAGCTGATTACTTCACAACACTCTTCGTTGTGTTCCTGTCTTGAATCATGTCCTCCTCCTCCTCCCTTACTTCTTGCAGCAGCTCAGTAAAGGTTGGTGGTTCACACAGTTTATAGGTCATGCGAATACGAAGTGCAACCATGTCATGTAACGATGCACCTCTCACTACTTGGCCAATGCTTGTGCGATTCATCTCTGACAGCTCAATGCCTCCTTTTCGATACACAGTATGCAGCAATTTGTCTCAACAGGTAAGCTGAACACTTTTCTCCTTCACTCTGGAATGTGTTTTCTGAACCTTACCATGAGATCAGGTGCACTTTCAGTGGTACTGAATGCTGTTTCTAGAGCCTTCATGTATTTGATCGCTGTAGCATGGGGGTTTCCTGTCTTGCAGAACCTCACAATGTCAGCAGCAGAGGCCCTTTAAGACTTTCTATTATTCTCTGTTCTTTCACATTGTCGGTGCACTGCCATTCCTCTAGTAGAAAATTGGTGGTTTGTTCAGCCACTGCGTCA
Organism: Oncorhynchus gorbuscha; assembly: GCF_021184085.1. Lineage (NCBI taxonomy): Eukaryota > Metazoa > Chordata > Actinopteri > Salmoniformes > Salmonidae > Oncorhynchus > Oncorhynchus gorbuscha. Next base: position 4,560,672 of record NC_060194.1, on the reverse strand, counting down.
TACTCTTCCTCACCACTAGAAGTGGGTTTCACACCTGAGAACATACGCCGCTTACAGTAACTCTGACATGGAACCAAAACCGGCTGAGCGCATGCGCCATTGTGCGCCATCGTGCATACATGTATTTTGTCCCCCCACAACAAACGCGATCACGACACACAGGTTAAAATATCAAAACAAACTCTGAACAAATTATATTAATTTGGAGACAGGTTGAAAAGCATGAAATCAAATCAAATCCAATGTTATTTGTCACATACACATGGTTAGCAGATGCTAATGCGAGTGTAGCGAAATACTTGTGCTTCTAGTTCCGACAATGCAGTAATAACCAACAAGTAATCTAACTAACAATTCCAAAACTACTGTCTTATACACACAAGTGTAAAGGGATAAAGAATATGTACATAAAGATATATGAATGAGTGATGGTACAGAACGGCATAGGCAAGATGCAGTAGATGGTATAGAGTACAGTATATACATATGAGATGAGTAATGTAGGGAATATAAACATAAAGTGGCTAGTGATACATGTATTACATAAAGATGGCAAGATGCAGTAGATGCAGCAAGATGCAGCAGTTTAAATGAGTACAGTATATACATATATGAGATGGTATGTAAACATTATATTAAGTGGCATTGTTTAAAGTGGCTAGTGATACATTTTTACATACATTTCTATCAATTCCCATTAGGAAAGTGGCTGGAGTTGAGTCAGTATGTTGGCAACAGCCACTCAATGTTAGTGGTGGCTGTTTAACAGTCTGATGGCCTTGAGATAGAAGCTGTTTTTATGGAATGGTCTGCCTACCCATGTGAGAGACGCAGACTCGGTCTTAACCTTTTAGTCTTTACTGAAGACTCATCTCTGATAAAGTGTAGTCTGGCCCAGGAGTGTGAAGCTGTTTTTCAGTCTCTCGGTCCCAGTTTTGATGCACCTGTACTGACCTCGCCTTCTGGATGATAGCGGGGTGAACATGCAGTGGCTCGGGTGGTTGTTGTCCTTGATGATCTTTATGGCCTTCCTGTGACATCGGGTGGTGTAGGTGTCGTGGAGGGCAGGTAGTTTGCCCCCGGTGATGCGTTGCGCAGACCTCACTACTCTCTACCTCACTACGGTTGTGGGTGGAGCAGTTGGCGTACCAGGCGGTGATACAGCCCGACAGGATGCTCTTGATTGTGCATCTATAGAAGTTGGTGAGTGCTTTTGGTGACAAGCCGAATATCTTCAGCCTCCTGAGGTTGCTCCTGAGGTTGCTGCTGCGCCTTCTTCACAACGCTGTCTGTGTGGATGGACCAATTCAGTTTGTCCGTGATGTGTATGCCGAGGAACTTAAAACTTACTACCCTCTCCACTACTGTCCCGTCGATGTGGATAGGGGGGTGCTCCCTCTGCTGTTTCCTGAAGTCCACAATCATCTCCTTTGTTTTGTTGACATTGAGTGTGAGGTTATTTTCCTGACACCACACTCCGAGGGCCCTCACCTCCTCCCTGTAGGCCGTCTCGTCGTTGTTGCTAATCAAGCCTACCACTGTAGTGTCGTCCAAAAACTTGATGATTGAGTTGGAGGCGTGCATGATTGAGTTGCAGTCGTGGGTGAACAGGGAGTACAGGGTAGGGCTCAGAATGCACCCTTGTGGGGCCCCAGTGTTGTTACCTACCCTCACCACCTGGGGGGTGGCCCGTCAGGAAGTCCAGTACCCAGTTGCACAGAGCGGGGTCGAGACCCAGGGTTTGACGAGTTTGGAGGGTACTATGGTGTTAAATGCTGAGCTATAGTCGAACAGCATTCTCACATAGGTATTCCTCTTGTCCAGATGGGTTAGGGCAGTGTGCAGTGTGTTTGCGATTGCGTCGTCTGTGGTCCTATGGGGCGGTAAGCAAATTGGAGTGGGTCTAGGGTGTCAGGTAGGGTGGAAGTGATATGGTCCTTGACTAGTCTCTCAAAGCACTTCATGATGACAGAAGTGAGTGCTACGGGGGCGGTAGCCTTTTATCTCAGTTACCTTAGCTTTCTTGGGAACAGGAACCATGGTTGCCCTCTTGAAGCATGTGGGAACAACAGACTGGGATAAGGATTGATTGAATATGTCCGTAAACACACCAGCCAACTGGTCTGCGCATGCTCTGAGGACGCGGCTGGAGATGCCGTCTGGGCCGTCAGCCTTGCGAGGGTTAACAAGTTTAAATGTGTTACTCATGTCGGCTGCAGAGGAGAGCCCGCAGGCTTCCTCGAAAAGAAAGCGCAGGGGCAGAGTTTTGGTGGCGTACACGAGCGCTGTGATAGCACCGCACCCACCCCAGCCTCGGACGCGTCCACCTCCACTATGAATGTTAGAGAGGGGTCCGGGTGTGCCAACATGGGTGCATCCGTGAACAGCGCCTTCAACCTGTTGAAGCGCTGTCCGCCTCTGCTGACCACCGCAAATGCACCGGCCCCCCCTTCAGCAGTGAGGTAATGAGAACCGCTACCTGGCCAAAACCACGGATAAACCTCCGGTAGTCATTGGCAAAACCCCAAAACCGCTGTACCTTGTTTACCGTGGTCGGAGTCGGCCAATTACGCACGACCTTATTGCAGTCACACTCCATCACCCCCCCCACCCCCCGAGGTGGAAATGCAATAACCCAGGAAGGAGACGGCTCGTTTGGAGAACACACACTTCTCAGCCTTGACATATAGGTCATGCTCCAGCAGTCTACCAAGCACCTTGCGTACCAGGGACACATGCGCAGCGCGGGTGGCTGAGTAGATCAGAATGTCATCGATATAAACAATCACGCCCTGCCCGTGCAGGTCCCTAAGCATCTCGTCTACAAAGGATTGAAAGACGGCTGGAGCATTCTTTAACTCATACGGCATGACGAGGTACTCATAGTGGCTCGACGTGGTACTAAACGCGGTTTTCCACTTGTCTCCATCCCGAATACGCACCAGACTATACGCGCTCCTGAGATCCAGTTCTGTGAAGAACTGTGCTCCGTGAAATGATTCCACCGCTGTAGCGATGACAGGTAGTGGGTAACTAAACCCCACTGTGATGGCAGTTAGACCTCTATAATCAATACACGGACGCAAACCTCCCTCCTTTTTCTTCACAAAAAATGAACTTGAGGAGATGGGTGAGATGGAGGGCCGAATGTACCCCTGTCTCAGAGACTCCGTGACATATGTCTCCATAGCCAACGTCTCCTCCTGGGACAATGGGTACACATGACTCATCCCCTCCCGGTCGATGAGGTAGTAATTTAGTCGCTTTCTTTTTACTGAAAGCGATTGCCAAATCGGCATATTCGGGGGGCATGCGCACCGTGGAACCCTGGTCTGGACTCTCCACTGACGTGGCACCGATGGAAACTCCCAGACACCTTCCAGAACACTCCTCTGACCAGCCCTGGAGAACCCCCTGTCTCCACGAAATCTTAGGATTGTGCCGAGCCAGCCAGGGAATCCCCAGCACCACTGGAAATGCAGGCGAATCAATAATAAAGAGACTTATACGCTCCCTATGATTCCCCTGCGTCCCCATGTCCAGTGGAACCGTGGCCTCCCTGACCAATCCTGACCCTAATGGGGAGTGCACGGGAAAGGGAGAATCTATCGGCACAAGCAGAACACCAAACTTGATGGCGAGTCCACGATCCAGAAAGTTCCCAGCTGTACCTGAATCGACTAGCGTCTTATGCTGGGAAGAGGGAAAAAAATCAAGAAATAAAATCAAGACAAACATGTGACCAACAGGGGGTTCTGGGTGAGTTTGGTGCTGACTCACCTGGGGTGACCGAGAAGCATTCCGCCTGCCATCTCGACTCCCAGACGGATCCCCCCAGCACCGATCGGCCATGTGACCTCACCGACCACAGCTGGTGCATGGGGAGCCTCCTCCTCCGGTACGCCTCGGCACGGCCCCGACCAACTCCATCGGAATGGGAGCGGGGGTGCTGGGTGGTGGAGCGGACAGGACCCTCTCCTCCTCCGGTACGCCTCGGCACAGCCCCGACCAACTCCATCGGAATGGGAGCGGGGGTGCTGGGTGGTGGAGCGGACAGGACCCTCTCCTCCTCCGGTACGCCTCGGCACGGCCCCGACCAACTCCATCGGAATGGGAGTGGGGGTGCTGGGTGGTGGAACGGACAGGACCCTCTCCGAATGCTGGTGGGCAGCAGGCAGATTGTCCAGCCGGATGGACATGTTAATTAGTTCATCTAGGGAGAGAGCGGTGTCCCGACACACTAGTGGTCGATAAGGGCCCTGTCCTTCCACCCAGATCCAGCGGCCAAGGTCCGGAACTCCAGCGCGTAATCCTGGGCGCTCCTCCTCTCCTGCCTAAGATGGAACAGTCGCTCTCCCGCCGCTCGTGCCCCTGGAGGGTGGTCAAACAAGGCACGAAAGTGGCGGGTGAACTCTGGGTAGTGCTCCTTCGCTGAGTCTGGGCCATTCCAGACCACGTTCGCCCACTCCAGAGCACGACCCGTCAGGCAGGAGACGAGGACTTACTCCAGTTGGAGTAAGAACCCCTGACACCCCGCCGTCGCTCCATCATAATCCCTCAGGAGTGCAAGACTGAGAGCGCTGGAGCCGGGGGATAGGGAGAAAGGAAAAAGGGAAGTCTTGAGCTGGGGAAGCCAAAGGTGGAGAGAGGAGACTACTCCTCTCCCATCGGTCCATTCTCTCCATCATTTGGTCCATGGCGGATCCAATCCGATGGAGGACGGTGGTGTGGTGGAGAACACGTTCCTCCATCGATGGGAGGGGGTTGGCCGCTGCTCCTGCTGAAGTGGTTTAGTAATAATATTTTGTTTCTGTTGTTCAGTGGGAGCAGGGCACCATTGAAAGGAGTGATTAATGGGGGTTGGGGTAAATGTGAAAATGGACCAACTGAAGTGGAAGATTCTGGTATTTGTGATGCTCATCGTTTGATGTGACGCAGAAAGGGTGGCGTGAGTGGTGAAACAGAAGTCATTGTCTGTTCTTTTGAGTTTTGATATTGAGTCTTTGCCCGACAGTGATGTTAGGATATCAGTAATCCCTTACAAGATTTTTTGGCCTGAGGTGCGACTAAATAGATTTAGCGGAGTAGGTTGGTGGGTTTTAAATGAGTGTATGGGTTATTGTAGACTATTTGTGGATTTTTTTTTAAAGCAAGGTATAAGGGAGTTATACTCCAGACTAGTTGGTGGCGGTAATGCAACATTTATTTGATGCCACAGTCATTAAACCTCATAGAAGAAGAAACAGGTCCCACCTCCCAGATCTCATGCTCGCTCTGGCCTTACTTGCACATCTACCAATATTTTTGTCATTGTAGGGCGCAAAAGTACAGCTTAAAAGTCTGAGTGTGAAATTGACATGTGTGGCAATAATTGCGTAATTTCAATTAGTTTTTTTAATGTTCACAACTCATCAGTTACACGTTTGAGATGTGTTTACAACTACAGAGTATTCTTTTATGTTTACAATTAATCAGTTCCACACTTACAAATGTATTCTACACGCCCAAATCATTATGCCCATGATTTGCCTCCCACTTCTGTTTTGTCTCCACAGGGCAGAGACATGCGCAAAGCTTTTCCTTGTTTATTTTCGTCACGAACGCGGGGAGAGACAGACAGCGCTAATGACAGACAGCAGATAGGGCGAGAGAATAAAAAACAAGGGGAAAAGATAAGCGGCTGCCAGAGCCTCGACAATAATTGCAATAACGGAATTGTCTCTCAGTGCCTAAAAGCTTGTTCTTGAAAAACGTATCACCACATTTGGCAATGAGGACATCTGTCGCCCGTGCATACCATTTGTTTTTGGAGGATTCGGGGACGCAACTGAATCGGGTTTTTACAGCTGAAAGGGTGTAATTAAAGCTTGGATAGAGGGAAAGGTTGGAAATAGTGTGGAGAGGACGTTTTGGGCAGGACATTTCACCATATCCAACGGATACTTAAAACAATGATCTCATCGTGTGATATTAAACAGAGGTTGATTCCGTAGCCTACAATTCCTATTTCAATCTAATTCGTGGTGTTGGTTTTTTGATTTTCCACTCATCTTTTTCCGTGGTAAAGGATGCCAGACCAGATCTCGGTATCCGAGTTCCTCTCGGAGACCACCGAGGACTACAATTCCCCCACGACTTCCAGTTTCACCACCCGGTTGCAGAGCTGTAAGAACACCGTCAATGTTCTGGAGGAGGTAAGGCCGTGCAGAAAACGCTTAATTGGCAATGAGATGAGCACAGGGAACAAACGTATAAACTCAACTCTGAGTTACGTGAATGTCATGCAATTGCACTTGCAATTAGTCCATACTCGGCTCTTGAAATTGAATGAAATCGGCCCCAACTCTCTCTCAAACTACTTCAACACAGCGTTCATTCTGCTTTACCTGAAGGGCAGGCTATGTTAGGCTACAATGCGTTCACGTTGTGCAATAGGGGCCACGCATTTTCCACAGGGATGAGTGTTTGCATGCGGAAGAATGAATGGTCAGATAAACCCATTGTTCTGCTAGGTCTATTTGAATATTTAATTTATAGCGATCCCAAGGATGGTAGGAGTGATTCCATACGAAACCAGGACAGAAAAAAAACCATGATTGGGGGGATTTTCACGAAATTAAATAAAACAACGTGGAGGAAGACTGTTGTCAAATGTATGTCATCTGTATCTTAAAGCATAATTGAGAAATAATTGATCAAAGTTGCCATATTGATTACATTTTGGCCATACTCGGCCTCCTTTTATAGGCGGCAGGTAGTTAAGAGGGTTGACCAGAAACTGAAAGGTAAAAAATCTGCTCATGTGCTCCTGAGCAAGGCACTTATCTCTCTAATTGCTCCTGTAAGTCGTTCTGGATAAGTGTCTGCTAAAGCTTCATATGACACCAAGTGTTGCTTTGTAGCACCTACAGAGTAAACATTATGGTGTCTTAAAGGGATAGTTCACCCAAATTACACAAAATGACATTTTGGTTTCCTTACCATGTAACCAGTCCATGGACTAGGTGTGACAGCAATCCATGCTTTGCTTTAGTTTCCCTGGCACTGTTTCCACCTGCTAATATTGGTCCCATGACTTGAATAGTATTTGTGCCACATGCTAAAATGTTAGCCTCTGGAAACAGTGTCAGGGAAACTAAACCAGGGTATGGGTTGCTGTCATGCCTTGTCTATAGACTGCTTACAGGGTAAGGAACCCAAAATGTCCTTTTGTAATTTGCAAGGAAAATGCAAGGCAAAAGTGATGAATCACCTGGGGCAGAGAAGAGGTGCATGATGGTCTTTTGATGTTGGCACACTGGGTTCATTGCACTGCAGTGACTGCACAGCTCTCTTCTTGTCACACTTCACATCTCTTAAACTTAAATGTATTTTGTCTGCATAATCAAATTGTATTTGTCACATGCGCTGAATACAACAGGTGTGGACCTTACTGTGAAATGCTTGCAATGCAGTTTAAAATACCTAACAAAAATAGTAAGAGATAAAAATAACAATAGCGGGGCTATTTACAGGGGGTACTGGTAGAGTCAATGTGGAGGATATATACAGGGGGTACTGGTAGAGTCCATGTGGAGGATATACACAGGGGGTACTGGTATTGTCAATGTGCGTGTGCACCAGTGTCGAGGTAATTGAGGTAATATGTACATGTAGGTAGAGTTATTAAAGTGGCTATGCATAGATGATAACAGAGAGTAGCAGCAGAGGCTGGGGGGGATGGGGCAATGCAAATATTCCGGGTTGTCATTTGATTAGCTGTTCAGGAGACTTATGGCTTGGGGGTAGAAGCTGTTTAGAAGCCTCTTGGACCTATACTTGGCGCTCCGTTACCACTTTCCGTGCGGTAGCAGAGAGAACAGTCTATGACTAGGGTGGCTGGGGTCTTTGACACATTTTAGGGCCTTCCTCTGACACCGCTTGGTACAGAGCTCCTGGGTGGAAGGAAGCTTGGCCCCACTGATGTACTGGGCTGTACGCACTAGCCTCTGTAGTGCCTTGCGGTCTGGGCCGATTAGTTGCCATACCAGGCAGTGAAGCAACCATGCTCTCGATGGTGCAGCTGTAAAACCTTCTAAGGATCTGGGGACCCATGCCAAATCTTTTCTGTCTCGTGAGGGGGAATAGGTTTGTCGTACCCTCTTCACGACTGTCTTGGTGTGCTTGGACCATGTTAGTTTGTTGGTCATGTGGACGCCAAGGAAGTTCTCAACCTGCTCCACTACAGCCCCGTCGATGAGAGTGGGGGCGTGCCCATTTCTCCTTTTCCTGTAGTCCACAATCATCTCCTTTGTCTTGATCACATTGAGGGAGAGGTTCTTGTCCTTGCACCACACTGTCAGGTCTCTGACCTCCTCCCTATAGGCTGTCTCATCGTTGTCGATGATCAGGCCTACCACTGTTGTGTCATCAGTGAACTTAATAATGGTGTTGGAGTCGTGCCTGGCCGTGCAGTCATGAGTGAACAGGGAGTACAGGAGGGAACTGAGCACGTACCCCTGAGGGGCCTCCGTGTTGAGTATCAGCGTGGCAGATGTTGTTACCTACCCTTACCACCTGGGGGCAGCCCGTCAGGAAGTCCAGGATCCAGTTGCAGAGGGAGGTGTTTAGTGCCAGGGTCCTTAGCTTATTGATGAGCTTTTAGGGCACTACGGTGTTGAACGCTGAGCTGTAGTCAATGAACTGCATTCTCACATAGGTGTTCTTTTTTGTCCAGGTGTGGATCTAGGATTTTGGGGATAATGGTGTTGATGTGAGCCATGACCAGCCTATGGGTCGGTAGTCATTTAGGCAGGTTATCTTAGTGTTCTTGGGCACAGGGACTATGGTGGTCTGCTTGAAACATGTTGGGATTAGAGACTCGGACAGGGAGAGGTTGAAAATGCCATTGAAGACATACTATACACAGTTAAGGTGGCAGGTTGCTGGTTCGACTCTCCGAGCCGGCAAGGTGTAAAAATGCCCTTGAGCAAGGCGGTTAACCCCCAACAGCAATTGCTCCTTGGACGCCAATGACATGGACGTTGATTAAGGCATCCCCCCGCACTGCTCTGATTTGAGGGGTTGGGTTAAATGGGGAAGACACATTTCAGCTGAATGCATTGTTGTGCAACTGACTAGGTATCCCCTTTCCCTAATTATTAGTGGTTAAAGAGTACATTTTTAATGGGGGTGGTAGTTGCCTCGTCCCCCCTAATGACTTTAGGTACCTATACCATAGACATGCATCACACACACACACACCCTCATCATCTCCATCAGCAGCATGAATGTGTTTATGCATTGTTTCTCATCGATTCATTCTCTAATTGAACCGAATCCCACCGAATCATTTCAAACTAAAATGTGTTGTTCCTGTGGTATTGGAGCCCATGTAGATGGGTATCGAATCGTCTTGAAAGGTAAAAATGCAAATCCCTACCCGAGAGTCTATGGAGTTCCATTTAATTTTCATTGCAGCAAAGAACTGCAAAAGTTGAAAAGGAAATTTCACCTTGGAACTGGCACTGCTGGTCGTCATTACTATATTAGCAACATTATGTTGTTGTCATAAACATCAACATTATCCAAACCACAAGCTAGAATGAGTGCATTTTCATTTCACTGGTAGAATTGGTAAGTTTCAACTTCCGGTGTATTCGTCTGCTCATAGTGAACCACAAGTCCAGCATTCATAACGACTGCAGATACTTTTGTATATATGGTGTATGTGGACACCTTCAAATTGGTGGATTTGGCTATTTCAGCCACACCCGTTGTTGACGCGTGTATAGAATCAAGCACACAGCCATGCAATCTCCATAGACAAACATTGGCAGTAGAATGGACTTACTGAAGAGCTCAGTGACTTTCAACGTGGCACCATGTCAGCTAATGTGGGTTAAGCGTTGGATGCGGGATGGTGTGAAATACGCAAATTGTCAAACAGTCTAAATTCTAATGTTGTGGCATAGTTCTCATGACTGACAACCAAAAAACACCACTAATAGGTCTTGTTCATAGAATATTATAGTCTCGTCCATGGGGTAGAATATTATAGTCTCGTCCATGGGGTAGAATATTATAGTCTCGTCCATGGGGTAGAATATTATAGTCTCGTCCATGGGGTAGAATATTATAGTCTCGTCCATGGGGTAGAATATTATAGTCTCGTCCATGGGGTAGAATATTATAGTCTCGTCCATGGGGTAGAATATTATAGTCCATGGGGTAGAATATTATAGTCTCGTCCATGGGGTAGAATATTATATATTCCATGGGGTAGAATATTATAGTCTCGTCCATGGGGTAGAATATTATAGTCTCGTCCATGGGGTAGAATATTATAGTCTCGTCCATGGGGTAGAATATTATAGTCTCGTCCATGGGGTAGAATATTATAGTCTCGTCCATGGGGTAGATTATATATTATAGTCTCGTCCATGGGATAGATTATATATTATAGTCTCGTCCATGGGATAGATTATATATTATAGTCTCGTCCATGGGATAGATTATATATTATAGTCTCGTCCATGGGATAGATTATATATTATAGTCTATAGTCTCGTCCATGGGATAGATTATATATTATAGTCTCGTCCATGGGGTAGATTATATTTAATAGTCTCGTCCATGGGGTAGATTATATATAATAGTCTCGTCCATGGGGTAGATCATATAATAGTCTCGTCCATGGGATAGATTATATAATAGTCTCGTCCATGGGGTAGAATATTATAGTCTCGTCCATGGGGTAGATTTTATAACAGTCTCGACCATGGGGTAGAATATTATAGTCTTGTCCATGAGGTAGATTATATAATAGTCTCGTCCATGGGGTAGATTATATAATAGTCTCGTCCATGGGGTAGATTATATAATAGTCTCGTCCATGGGGTAGATTATATAATAGTCTCGTCCATGGGGTAGATTATATAATAGTCTCGTCCATGGGGTAGAATATTATAGTCTCGTCCATGGGGTAGAATATTATAGTCTCGTCCATGGGATAGATTATTATAGTCTCGTCCATGGGGTAGAATATTATAGTCTCGTCCATGGGGTAGATTATACAGTAGTCTCGTCCATGGGGTAGAATATTATAGTCTCGTCCATGGGATAGGTTATATAATAGTCTCGTCTATTGAGGTAGATTATATAATAGTCTCGTCCATGGGGTAGATTATATAATAGTCTCGTCCATTGGGATAGATTATATAATAGTCTTGTCCATTGAGGTAGATTATATTATAGTCTCGTCCATGGGGTAGAATATATAATAGTCTCGTCCATGGGGTAGATTATATAATAGTCTCGTCCATGGGGTAGATTATATAATAGTCTCGTCCATGGGGTAGATTATATAATATTCTCGTCCATGGGGTAGATTATATAATAGTCTCGTCCATGGGGTAGAATATTATAGTCTCGTCCATGGGGTAGATTATTATAATCTCGTCCATGGGGTAGAATATATAAGTCTCGTCCATGGGGTAGATTATATAATAGTCTCGTCCATGGGGTAGATTATATAATAGTCTCGTCCATGGGGTAGATTATATAATAGTCTCGTCCATGGGGTAGATTATATAATAGTCTCGTCCATGGGGTAGATTATTATAATCTCGTCCATGGGGTAGATTATATAACAGTCTCGACCATGGGGTAGATTATATAACAGTCTCGACCATGGGGTAGAATATTATAGTCTCGACCATGGGGTAGAATATTATAGTCTCGTCCATGGGGTAGAATATTATAGTCTCGTCCATGGGGTAGAATATTATAGTCTCGTCCATGGGGTAGAATATTATAGTCTCGTCCATGGGGTAGAATATTATAGTCTCGTCCATGGGGTAGAATATTATAGTCTCGTCCATGGGGTAGATTATATAATAGTCTCGTCCATGGGGTAGATTATATAATAGTCTCGTCCATGGGGTAGATTATATAATAGTCTCGTCCATGGGGTAGATTATATAATAGTCTCGTCCATGGGGTAGATTATATAATAGTCTCGTCCATGGGGTAGATTATATAATAGTCTCGTCCATGGGGTAGATTATATAATAGTCTCGTCCATGGGGTAGATTATATAATAGTCTCGTCCATGGGGTAGATTATATAATAGTCTCGTCCATGGGGTAGATTATATAATAGTCTTGACCATGGGGTAGATTATATAATAGTCTCGTCCATGGGGTAGATTATATAATAGTCTCGTCCATGGGGTAGATTATATAATAGTCTCGTCCATGGGGTAGATTATTATAGTCTCGTCCATGGGGTAGATTATATAATAGTCTCGTCCATGGGGTAGATTATATAATAGTCTCGTCCATGGGGTAGATTATATAATAGTCTTGACCATGGGGTAGATTATATAATAGTCTCGACCATGGGGTAGATTATATAATAGTCTCGTCCATGGGGTAGATTATATAATAGTCTCGTCCATGGGGTAGATTATATAATAGTCTCGTCCATGGGGTAGATTATATAATAGTCTCGTCCATGGGGTAGATTATATAATAGTCTCGTCCATGGGGTAGATTATATAATAGTCTTGACCATGGGGTAGATTTTATAATAGTCTTGACCATGGGGTAGAATTGGGCATATTATACTGTACAATGTTACATATTTTCCTCAAGAAAGAGCACTGAACAGAGCACTGAACAGATGTATGAAACACCTCCACATTGACGAACTCCTATTGGATTGCATTGACATTTTTTACGTTTTTTCAAACCCCTCAACATTGTTTGGGGGTCGGACATAGGCTTTTATCGGTCTAACAATGCATTATAACTACATTGTAATGCCTTTTAGGTGTTGTCGACATTAACTCTTAATGTTGAATAAGCACCATGTCAGACTCGGGGATTGTTGCGAGTAGGGGAGTAGACCATGGGTGGGGAGTGAACACAAACCTCATTTTGAACGCAGGCTGGGATTTTACTTGATGATGTCCCTGTTCCCTATGGCTCTGCCCTGATGACTCATCCACAGTGTCTGCCCATTTTTCCAGTGTCTATCAACTTGTCTTCTCCTCCTCCACTTATCCCTTTTTCTTTTTCAGGACATTGTGTTGATCTGATGAGCTTTTTTAAAACATTTTTAATGGGGGTGGTAGTTGCCTCGTCCCCCAAATGACTTAGGTACCTATACCATAGACATGCATCACACACACACACACCCTCATCATCTCCATCAGCAGCATGAATGTGTTTATGCATTGTTTCTCATCGATTCATTCTCTAATCGAACCGAATCCCACCGAATCATTTCAAACTAAAATGTGTTGTTCCTGTGGTATTGGAGCCCATGTAGATGGGTATCGAATCGTCTTGAAAGGTAAAAATGCAAATCCCTACCCGAGAGTCTATGGAGTTCCATTTAATTTTCATTGCAGCAAAGAACTGCAAAAGTTGAAAAGGAAATTTCACCTTGGAACTGGCACTGCTGGTCGTCATTACTATATTAGCAACATTATGTTGTTGTCATAAACATCAACATTATCCAAACCACAAGCTAGAATGAGTGCATTTTCTTTTCACTGGTAGAATTGGTAAGTTTCAACTTCCGGTGTATTCGTCTGCTCATAGTGAACCACAAGTCCAGCATTCATAACGACTGCAGATACTTTTGTATATATGGTGTATGTGGACACCTTCAAATTGGTGGATTTGGCTATTTCAGCCACACCCGTTGTTGACACGTGTATAGAATCAAGCACACAGCCATGCAATCTCCATAGACAAACATTGGCAGTAGAATGGACTTACTGAAGAGCTCAGTGACTTTCAACGTGGCACCATGTCAGCTAATGTGGGTTAAGCGTTGGATGCGGGATGGTGTGAAATACGCAAATTGTCAAACAGTCTAAATTCTAATGTTGTGGCATAGTTCTCATGACTGACAACCAAAAAACACCACTAATAGGTCTTGTTCATAGAATATTATAGTCTCGTCCATGGGGTAGAATATTATAGTCTCGTCCATGGGATAGATTATATATTATAGTCTCGTCCATGGGATAGATTATATATTATAGTCTCGTCCATGGGATAGATTATATATTATAGTCTCGTCCATGGGATAGATTATATATTATAGTCTCGTCCATGGGATAGATTATATATTATAGTCTCGTCCATGGGATAGATTATATATTATAGTCTCGTCCATGGGATAGATTATATATTATAGTCTCCATGGGATAGATTATATATTATAGTCTCGTCCATGGGATAGATTATATATTATAGTCTCGTCCATGGGATAGATTATATATTATAGTCTCGTCCATGGGATAGATTATATATTATAGTCTCGTCCATGGGGTGGAATATTATAGTCTCGTCCATGGGGTGGAATATTATAGTCTCGTCCATGGGATAAATTATATAATAGTCTCGTCCATGGGGTAGAATATATAATAGTCTCGTCCATGGGGTGGATTATATAATAGTCTTGTCCATGGGGTAGATTATATAATAGTCTCGTCCATGTGGTAGATTTTATAATAGTCTTGACCATGGTGTAGAATTGGGCATCTTATATGATGTAGAATTGGGCATCTTTTCCTCAAGAAAGAGCACTGAACAGATGTATGAAACACCTCCACATTGACGAACTCCTATTGGATTGCATTGACATTTTTACGTTTTTTCAAATCCCTCAACATTGTTTGGGGGTCGGGCAAAGGCTTTTATCGGTCTAACAATGCATTATAACTACATTGTTATGCCTTTTAGGTGTTGTCGACATTAACTCTTAATGTTGAATAAGCACCATGTCAGACTCGGGGATTGTTGCGAGTAGGGGAGTAGACCATGGGTGGGGAGTGAACACAAACCTCATTTTGAACGCAGGCTGGGATTTTACTTGATGATGTCCCTGTTCCCCATGGCTCTGCCCTGATGACTCATCCACAGTGTCTGCCCATTTTTCCAGTGTCTATCAACTTGTCTTCTCCTCCTCCACTTATCCCCTTTTCTTTTTCAGGACATTGTGTTGATCTGATGAGCTCGAGTCGTTTCCTCGGTGGATTGTAAGAAGGTCCATTAAGTCGTCCTCAATCACATTGCAAGCATTTTGTTGTAAATATATTTTTGAGCAATTCAAACCAACATCTACTTCAGGATAATTAGATATGATGTGACTAAATCTATTGACTGGCTACCCATCCACATCGATCCGGCCAAGTTACATGGCCACTAACTTTTCTTCTCCACCATGAGTCTGGATTAGCTCTCCAATGACTTCTCAAATATGAACACATTCAACCCGTTATTAGTCCCAGAAAACAGGCTACATAAATCCACTTCCAGGATGTCAGATTCAGATGGATGTATGTAGTGATCGATGGAGCAATTAAATTCAGGATCACTCAATCAATCAAATGTATTCATAAATCCCTTTTTATGTCAGCCGATGTTACAAAGCCGAAAACAGCAGGTCTTCACACAGGACACCGGAGAAGACAGGAGAAATACTCCAGATATAACAGACTGACCCTAGCCCCCTGACACAAACTACTGCAGCATAAATACTGGAGGCTGAGACGGGAGGGGTCGGGAGACACTGGCCCCGTCCGACTATACCCCCGGACAGGGCCAACCAGGCAGGATATTACCCCACTCACTTTGCCAAAGCCCAGCCCCTACACCACTGCCCTGAAACAAGGCCGAATATAGCCCACGAAGATCTCCCCCAAGGCATGAACCCAAGGGGGGCGCCAACCCAGACAGCAAGATCATGTCAGGGACTCAACCCACTTAAGCGACACATCCCTCCTAGGGACAGCATGGAAGAGTACTAGTAAGCCAGTGACTCAGCCCCTGTAATAGGGTTAGGGGCAGAGAATCCCAGTGGAGAGATCGGAACCGGCCAGGCAGAGACAGCAAGGGTGGTTCGTCGCTCCAGTGCCTTTCCGTTCACCTTCATACCCCTGGGTCAGACTACACTCAATCATATGACCAACTGAAGAGATGAGTCTTCAGTAAAGACTTAAAGGTCGAGACTTAGTCTGCGTCTCTAACATGGATAGGCGACCATTCAATAAAAATGGAGCACTATAGGAGAAAGCCCTGCCTCCAGCTGTTTGCTTAAAAATCCTAGGGACAATTAGGAGGCCTGCGTCTTGTGACCGCAGCGTATGTGTAGGTATGTACGGCAGGACCAAATCGGAAAGATAGATAGGAGCAAGCCCATGTAATGCTTTGTAGGTTGGCAGTACAACCTTGAAATCAGCCCTTGCCTTAACAGGAAGCCAGTGTAGAGAGGCTAGCACAGGAGTAATATGATACATTTTTTTGGTTCTAGTCAAGGTTCTAGCAGCTGTGTTTAGCAGTAACTAAAGTTTATTTAATGCTTTATCCGGAAAGTGGAGCATTGCAGTAGGCTTATCTAGAAGTGACAAAGGCGTGTATTACTTTTTATGCATAATTTTTGGACAGGAATTTACCAATTATTTAAATGTTTAATTATTTTTGCAATGTTACGTAGACGGGGGAAAAAAGCTGTCCTTGAAACAGTCTTGATATGTTCGTCAAGAGAGATCAGGGTCCAGAGTAACGTTGAGGTCATTTACAGTTTTATTTGAGACTCTACAACCATCAAGATTAATTGTCAGATCCAACAGAAGATTGCTTTGTTTCTTGGGACCTAGAACTAGCATCTCTGTTTTGTCCGAGTTTAAAAGTAAAAAATTTGCCGCAGCAACTTTCTTATGTCAGAAACGCAGGCAATTTTGGGGCTCCGGAGAAGGCAATTTTGGGGCTCCGGAGAAGGCAATTTTGGGGCTCCGGAGAAGGCAATTTTGGGGCTTCGCCATGTTTCATCGAAATGTACAACTGTGACTGTCCGCATAGCAGTGAAAGTTATGTTTCCGAATGACCTCACCAAGAGGTAAAATGTATAGTGAAAACAATAGTGGTCCTGTAACGTAACCTTGATGAACACTGAAATTTACATTTGATTTGTCAGAGGACAAACGATCCATAAGAGACAAACTGATATCTTGCCTTCATTGTTAAAACAGCCTTCAATCAACCCCACTTCCCTACACACACTGCCATAGAACTGAGGTGTGTTTGTGTGTTCATTTGTTGACGATGATTCAAGCCATGATTCATACACACACACAGGCATAGTTCAATGGGCCTATATTTGGCTTATACTGTAAACTGTAATGTAGATTTGTGTTTTGTGTCGATTTGAGTTGCATCAGCAAAAAAAGCAGCAAATGGAGAGATCTGTGCTTGAGTGTGTTGCCGACGTCTACTTGTGTGTTCACTCGTACAAATCATTCATCCCTTAAAGAGCCATGGTTACCATGGCACAAGTCTGAATTATTTTGGAATATAAGCACAGATAGCAATTCCAATGTACAGACGATCAGTCCGCAGGGATGCCGGTGTACGCCATGCCAGAACATAAAATATCTTTAAAAAACAAGTGAAGGCATTGTACAATAAACACTTGACTGAACTGTCCATTTGCAATGGCGGTTGAATGTCATTGTCCATGGGAAAAGTAAAAAGCTTTTCATGATTAGGGCTGAGATTCTAACAAGTGCAGATAATCAACATCAGCTGGTGATTTTCCTCAATAGAAACTAGAACCATGGGCCTCCCGAGTGGCGCAGTGCTAGAGACGTCACTACAGACCCGGGTTCAATCCCAGACTGTTTCACAACCGGCTGTGATTTGCGGTCCCATAGCACGGGGCACAATTGGTCCAGTGTTGTCCAGGTTAGGGGAGGGTTTGACCGGGGGGCTTTACTCATCACGCTATAGCGACTCGTTGTGGCAGGCCGGGTGCCTGCAGGCTGACCTCGGTGGACTGTGTTTCCTCCTCCGACACATTGCTGCGGCTGGCTTCCGGGTTAAGTGGCTGGGTGTTTAGTGCGGTTTGGTGGGTCATGTTTCGGGGGACGCATGATTCGACCTTCGCCTCCCGAGCCCGTTGGGGCGTTGCAGTGATGAGACGAGATCGAAATTGGGGAGAAAAAGGGGGTAGCAAAAAATTAACTAGAACCATTAGTTTGGCATTGTCAAAAGGGGATCCAGAGTTGGACTATGACCAGATCTGTCAGAGAGCGAGAGAAAGAACATAGAGGGAGAGCATGAACAGAGAGTAATGCATTTTCCGATACTGATAATCTAATCCAGAGAGCGAGAGAGAGCGCGATAGAGCCTCTGGGCTTTCCAAACATAGAGAAAAACCCCAGGCACAGACACTGCAGTCAGAGGATTTCAGGGCTACCGATGCAGACATAAAACCCACCAGTAGAAACTTACTGCAGTAATAATGCGGTAACGACAGACTTCATCTCAGTGTGGGCTGCTTTAAATTGTGTCAAATATGAGGTGGCTCTATTCAATCAACTGTTTCAATCTGGGCCTTGTTTCAGTTTATGTAGTTTGAAGATAATCGCACTGTGGTTCTGCAAGGCGATTATATCTGTATTTATGTTTCTAACAAATGTGTGTGTGTTTTAGCACTAGGGTTGGGCGGTATACCTTATATACTGTATGTATTTTGAAATACCCATGTTATGATTTTCAATAGTAACTACTGTAAAATATTTTTTTGTGTATTTTTGAATACATTTCAATATTTGTGCTTCTTTTAATAAATACCTCCAGTCAACTTGTGCACAAGGTAATAGAAAAAGCACATCATGTTCTTCATTTCACGTGTCAGATTATTCATTATGAAACATTCCCCAAACGGCTGATTTAAGCCATGGCATTTGTGTTGACATAGAAACACAATGAGCAAATGGGAGCCTTGTGATGTCAGTCACTCCAGGTCAGCATGTTATTTACATCTGTATGAAATTCACAACTATTGTTTAAAGTAGTTTTTAATCAAGTTAATTGCAGGATTTGCTGTGATTAATACCAAAATATTATGAAAAAACATTACATGAATATTCACCTTTTTTGTAACGGTTCGGAAAATCTGGTAAATTGACAAAGCCCACTTTCTTTAACCTTAATGTACACTTGTTTTGACATTGTTGTTTTTTAGCTGTATATATTTAGGCTGTTTTAGTGTATTTAGAATACTTTCAATACTTTCAGTGCGATGAATCACGGTTTAATGAAAATGAGTGCACTGAAATTACAAAAAGTTAACTTGACAAAACTGATTTAAATCTGGCAGCCCTAGTTTAAAGTGAATTATCTAAGATGTGCAACATTTATTATATCCAGCTGTGTATTTGGTTTGCTAACTTGTTAGCTAGTGGCTTGCAATATCAAGCATCTTGGTAACAGCAGCTGCTAGAGACAATACCCTTCTGGGTCAAGGGATCCTGGATCCCCTCCTGCTGTGTAATATTTGTTTTGTGTGTGCAGTAAACTATGAGTAGCCTTTTGAGATACTTGTATAACGTTGAGTTGTCTGTCCTTGGGGTTAGTTTGTTTGCTCACGCTAGTTAGCATTTACCATGTATCCAATACAGGAATTCCCATGTATAGGATTTGTTAGCGTTCTAGTAACACATGCTTGTTGGGCTTTTATCTATCATGGTCCAAACACACCAACACAGTCGTGAAGAGGGCACAACAATGCCTCTTCTCGCTCAGGATTCAGCCTTTTATTTAACTAGGCAAGTCCGTTAAGAACAAATTCTCATTTACAATGACGGCCTTCTGGAAACAGTGGGTTACCTACCTTGTTCAGGGGCAGAAAGACAGATTTTTACCTTGTCAGCTCGGGGATTTGATCCAGCAACCTTTTGGTTATTGACCTAGCGCGCTAACCACTAGGCTACCTGCCGCCCCAGGAGGCTGAAAGGATTTGGCCTGGCCCCTCAGATCATTAAAAAGTTATTGACTGGCTGCATCATCACTTGGTATGGCAACTGCTTGGCATCCGACCGCAAGCCGCTACAGAGGGTAGTGAGTACGGACCAGTACATCACTGCCATTCAGGACATGTTGAAATCATGAACATGTATTGATCATATCTTTAGTAATGCTTCAGAAATGTGCTTGAAAGCAGTGTACAGATCCATCAATGTAGTGATCACAACATAGTAGCCATATCTAGGAAATCCAAAGTTCCAAATTCTGGGCCTAATCTAATGTATAAGAGGTCATACAATAAGTTTTGTAGTGATTCCTATGTTGTTGATGTAAAGAATATTTGTTGGTCCGTGGTGTGTAATTAGGAGCAAACAGACTTGACTTCACTTGACAGATTTATGAAATTGCTTATCCCAGTTACTAATAAGCACACCCAATAAGAAAATCAAAACTGTAAACACTGTTAAATCCCCTTTGATTGATGAGGAATTGAACAAGTGTATGGTTTAGAGGGATGAGGCAAAAGGAATGGCAAATAATTCTGTCTGCACAACCGATTGGCAAAAGTACTGCAAATTTAAGAAATCATGTGACTAAACTGAATAAAAAGAAGAATCTACACTATGAAACAAAGATAAATGACATAAAGAATGACAGTAAATAGCTTTGGAGCACCTTCAATGAAATTTTGGGAAAAAAGGCAAACTCAGCTCCTTCATCCACTGAATCAGATGGCTCATTCATTACAAAACCAACTGATATTGCAAACCACTTTAATTATTGTTTAATTGCCAAGATTAGCAAATTTAGGCATGACATTCCAGCAACAAACGCTGACACTACACATCCACGTATATTTGAATTCTGTAAAGTCAGTGTGGAAGAGGTGAAAAATGACAAGCCACCGGGGTCTGACAACTTGGATCGCAAATTACTGAGGATAATAGCGGACGATATTGCCACTCCTATTTGTCATATCTTCAAATTAAGCATCTTAGGAAAGTGTGTGCCCTCAGGCCTGGAGGGAAGCAAAAGTCAATCTGCTACCTAAAAATAGTAAATCCCCCTTTGCTAGCTCAAATAGCTGACCAACCAGCCTGTTACCAACCCTTAGTAAACTTCTGGAAAACATTGTGTTCGACCAGATACAATGCTATTTTACAGTAAAAAACAGGGAAGGACATTCAACAAGCACAGCACTTACAGAAATTACTGATGATTGGCTGAGAGAAATTGATAATAAAAATATTCTGGGGGCTGTTTTGTTAGACTTCATTTCAGCTTTTGACATTATCCATCAAAGTCTGCTGGAAAAAACGTGTTATGGCTTTACACCTCCTGTTATAATATGGATAAAGAGTTACCTGTCTAACAGAACACAAAGGGTGTTCTTTAATGATGGCCTCCAACATAATCCATGTAGAAACAGGTTTTCCCCAGCTGTTTAGGCCCCTTACTTTTTCAATATTTACTAACAACATGCCACTGGCTTTGAGTAAGGCCAGTGTGTCTGTATGTTGATGAATCAACACTATACATGTCAGCTACTACAGTGACTACAATTACTGAAGCAATTAACAAAAGTGCTGCAGTTAGTTTCAGAATGTGTGGCAAGGAATAAGTTAGCCCTCAATAAAAAATATAAAAAATGAAGCATTGTATTTGGGACAAATCACTCACTCAACCCTAAACCTCAACTACACCTCCTAATGGATAATGTGGAAATCGAGCAAGTTGGTCATGGTCAAAACATATTGATACAACAATAGCTAAGATAGCTCTAGTTTTGTCACACCTTAAGTCCCTGTTCAGAGGGACTTAGGAAGATTGCAATTGGCTCAGAACAGGACAGTATGGCTGGCTCTTGGATGTACACAGAGAGCAAACATTAATACTATGCATGTCAATCTCTCCTGGCTCAAAGTGGAGGAGAGATTGACTTCATCACTACTTGTATTTGTGAGAGGTATTGGCATGTTAAAAGCACAGATGTTTAACTTCTTAGGGACTGGGGGGAAATATTGAGTAGCTTGGATAATAAGGTGCCCAGAGTAAACTGCCTGCTACTCAGGCCCAAAAGCTAGAAGATGCATATAATTACATTTGGATAGAAAACACTCTGAAGTTTCTAAAACTGTTTGAATAATGTCTGTGAGTATAACATAACTCATATGGCACGCAAAAACCTGACAAAAAATCCAACCAGGAAGTGGGAAATCTTGAGGTTTGTAGTTTTTCAAGTTATTGCCTATTGAATGAATATACAGTGTCTATGGATTCATATTGCACTTCCTATGGCTTCCACTAGATTTTAACAGTCTTTAGAACCTTTTTTGAGGTTCTACTGTGAAGGAGGAGAGAATGAGAGCTGTTTGAGCCAGAGCTCTGTCAGAGTGCCATGAGCACAGTCTCGCACACGCTCGTGAGAGGTAGCTGCGTTACATTGCATTTCTAAAGACAAAGGAATTCTCCGGTTGGAACATTGGACTTTATCGAACGAAACAAACAGTTATTGTGGAACTGGGATTCCTGGGAGTGCATTCCGATCAAGATCATCAAAGGTAAGTTTCTATTTATAAAGCTATTTCTGACTTTTCTGACACCTCTCCTTCTTTGGAAAATGGCCGGATGTTTTTCTGTGACTAGCGCTGACCTAACATAATTGTTTGGTGTGCTTTCACCGTAAAGCCTATTTGAAATCTGCTGTTTTGAATTTGGACCATGCAATTTCACTGGCTGTTGGCGAGGTGAGACGCTACCATCCCACATATCCCAGAGAGTTAAACGACTAGCACAGCTCAGACACCCATGCATACCCCACAAGACATGCCACCAGAGGTCTCGTCACAGTCCCCAAGTCCAGAACAGACTTTGGGAGGCTCACAGTACGACATAGAGCCATGACTACATGGAACTCTATTCCACATCAGGTAACTGATGCAAGCAGTAGAATCAGATTTAAAAAACAGAAAAATGCACCTTAAGGAACAGTGGGGACTGTGAAGCAACACAAACATAGGCACAGACACATGCATATACACACACGTACACA
Source organism: Oncorhynchus gorbuscha (assembly GCF_021184085.1). Lineage (NCBI taxonomy): Eukaryota > Metazoa > Chordata > Actinopteri > Salmoniformes > Salmonidae > Oncorhynchus > Oncorhynchus gorbuscha. Next base: position 4,537,812 of record NC_060194.1, on the reverse strand, counting down.
TGGATTTTGTGTTGTAGATATGTGTTAGTTGAGTAGGGGCCTGAGGTCACACACTTAGTGTGTTGTGAACGCTGTTATTAATGTGTGGAACTGCCTTAATTTTGCCAGACCCCAGGAAGAGTAGCTGCTTCCTTGGCAGCAGCTAATTGTGATCCATAATAAATATAAATACACCAGGCGGTGTCAGAGGAAGACCCTAAAAATTGTCAGACTCCAACCATCCAGGTCAGAGACTGTGCTCTCTGCTACCACATGGCAAGAGGTATCGATGCACCAATTCTGGAACCAACAGGACCCTGAACCGCTTATACCCCAAAGCCATAAGAATGCTAAATTAGTTAAATAGTTTATCAAAAAGCTATCAGGACTCGCTGCATTGACCCTTTCTGCACTAACTTTCACTCATCACATACACTGCTGTTACTGTTCATTATCTGTCAATATATTCCTCGTTATATGTATATATATCTACCTCAATTACCTCGTACCCCTGCACATCAACTCGGTACTGGTGTCCTGTGTATATAGCCAACTTATCATTACTCATGGTGTATTTATTATTACGTATAATGACTTTTCTATTATTTCTCTATTTTCTCTCTGCATCGTTTACAAGGGCCCGTAAGTAAGCATTTCACTGTTAGCCCATACCTGTTTAGAAAACATGTGATGAATAACATTTGATTGAATTTTGTTGACATGAGACACATTTGATGGAAGAAACGAGAGTTAGAGAAATGCAGGTACCGAACCGTTTTTCATGTTGTAGTATCGAAAATGTACCGAAGAAACGAGAGTTAGAAAAATGCAGGTACCGAACAGTTTTTCATGTTGTAGTATCGAAAATGTACCAAAGTTACGGTATACCGTACAACACTATTGTGTATAGGGTAAAGATGATTATGTATAAAGATGGGCAATCTAAGGATCATTTTCTATGGATGGTCAATGTGATCTGCCTGAGAAATGATCTGCCGTTGATAAAAACAAATGGTGCGCCCCATGACTAACAGCAGTTAAGAAGAATTAAACTATTGGTCCAAATATCAGTCTATGAAATTTTTACATTATTTTACTGTACCGCTTTGATCATCATCAGTACAATAGTACCAGAATCACTCTCTGATTTAGGATTTTTTGGGGTCAGTTTGAAAGGTAAAGAATACATGGTCGTCTCGACTGGTTTATAGGGTAGCTTTTGGGACTGAGCTGTTTCTTTGTGGAAGGAACATTGCCTGGCTCAGCTGGTGTCATTGTGGTGGAGTTGACTGACGCTGTTGTGACTTTGTCTGGGGACAGTGGCAGGGCGGTGCCCGGCGATGCTCTATGGCAGCGTTACACAAGCCCTGTCTCCTGTCCTCGGGAGTGAGGTCACCAAACCATTCATGGTTACTGCTGTTGTTGTCTCGACTGAGATTTGAGTCTTGTGGATTGTCTTTGTCACTGTAATAGGAAAACAGTGTGCCCTAAATGTAACAAAAGAAGGGGTTGAGCTGCTCAATTTGTTGTGAGTTTCAGGTGTAATGGTAGAAACAAAGGATGGTGCAGTGTCATGATAGATGGTGCAGTAAGACTATCATAATGCTTAATTAAAAGTATGGCAGTTAGAGGACAGCACATCTGATGGATACACACATGACTCACCTATACAGTAGTCGGTTAATGTTGATTTCCACATCTGTTGTTTTGGTCAGTGGAAACCACCCAAACACGATTTTGCATATTTGAAGTGCTCTTCAGTGTCATCAAAGAAGTTCCCTCTTTGTAAAACTTTGCCCCTACTACTTCTTTCCTGTCAAGGCAACAATAACAACTCCCCTAACCTGTGTCAAGGAGTGAGGGGTTTGTGGTTAACAATTTGTTTCCTGATGTATCATGTCAGAAATGTTTCTAACTCTACTGTAACACGGAACCCAAACCGGCTGCACGCGCATCGTGCATAAATACATTTTGTCCCCCTACACCAAATGCGATCACGACACGCAGGTTAAAATATTAAAACAAACTCTGAACCAATGACATTAATTTGGGGACAGGTCGAAAATCATTAAACATGTATGGCAATTTAGATAGTTAGCTTGCACTTGCTAGCTAATTTGTCCTATTTAGTTAGCTTGCTGTTGCTAGCTAATTTGTCCTATTTAGCTAGCTTGCTGTTGCTAGCTAATTTGTCCTATTTAGCTAGCTTGCTGTTGCTAGCTAATTTGTCCTATTTAGCTAGCTTGCTGTTGCTAGCTAATTTGTCCTATTTAGCTAGCTTGCTGTTGCTAGCTAATTTGTCCTATTTAGCTAGCTTGCTGTTGCTAGCTAATTTGTCCTATTTAGCTAGCTTGCTGTTGCTAGCTAATTTGTCCTATTTAGCTAGCTTGCTGTTGCTAGCTAATTTGTCCTATTTAGCTAGCTTGCTGTTGCTAGCTAATTTGTCCTATTTAGCTAGCTTGCTGTTGCTAGCTAATTTGTCCTATTTAGCTAGCTTGCTGTTGCTAGCTAATTTGTCCTATTTAGCTAGCTTGCTGTTGCTAGCTAATTTGTCCTATTTAGCTAGCTTGCTGTTGCTAGCTAATTTGTCCTATTTAGCTAGCTTGCTGTTGCTAGCTAATTTGTCCTATTTAGCTAGCTTGCTGTTGCTAGCTAATTTGTAACTTATTTTACGACGCTCGCACATGCGATGTGTCCGGTCTGGTCAGCATGTAAGACAGCTGTGAGGATTGTTTGTAGGTGAAACATTTCACCCTTCCTTTATCCTGTTCATAGTGCCCAATTAAGATGTCACTTTATTCATGAATTGTACACAAGGTCCGGCGGAAATTTGACTTCCGCTTTATCCTAACCCCTCCAAAATACACACATGCATATACAGGTTGGAGCAGGGGGATAACACACCACAGCCACCTGCTGCTTTTAGCCATTTGTCGTTCTGGTGTGAAAATAGTATTTTTTTCAGCCTGTATCTAGTAAGTCTCTTTGGCTTTTTTAAAAATTGAAAATATTTTTAATGAAATTTTACTATAATAGATGAATCCATATAAATACAATCTGTTTTCACATCAATACGTGGGTTCATTATTACATGATTTTTATATTTAAGTGTCCATGAAAGTTTTTGTAGGTGAACCTGTTTTTTGGAGTCCAGCTTTCTTCTTTTTAATTCCATTTTGATTTGCTTTAAAAATAGTGTTCGAGGGACAAAAAGTTATTTTATAGTCATGCACCTCGTCTTCCAAATCTTATTGTCCACCAAAAGTATTTAGGATTGTCATTCCAGCTATTGTCATCCATCAACAAACCTACTCATCCCAGGGTTTTTCTTTATTTATACTATTTAATACATTGTAGAATAATAGCGAAGACCTCAACTATGAAATAACACATATGGAATCATGTAGTGACCAAATTTTTTTACCAAGATTGAGTGAACCCAATTGAGATGGTTTTGGATGAATGAGACTGCAGGATGAATGAAATGCAGCCAACAAGTGCTCAGCATATGTGGGAAATCCTTCAAGACTGTTGGAAAAGCTGGTTGAGAGAATGCCAAGAGTGTGCAAAGCTGTCATCAAGGCAACGGGTGGCTACTTTGAAGAATCTCAAATGTACACTCCCATTCAAAATTTTGGGGTCACTTAGAAATGTCCTTGTTTTCCATGAAAACATGCATGAAATGAGTTGCAAATTGAATAGGAAATAAAAATATAGATTTTTAATTGAAATAATTAATTGCAAAGAATGGCAGGTGGTTATACTAGGGAAATTGGATTTCCATAGCTAGCTTTGATTGTGAGAAACAACTTCTGGATAATCAAAACAGAGCTTTGTGAAGTGTTAACATTCACAGTTAGCCATTGTTATGTAAATGAAAGCTGAAAAGTACCATGTCCTGGCTTTGGTCTGCCGGAGCCATGGCCCAGTGTGACACGGCTGCCGGCCCACAAAGAAACGGAAAAGTCTGAGCCTTTTGGGTAATACACTGGGTTAAATCTTGTATGTAAATGCACCAATAGTCCTTTGTAATATAAATTAGTTTGACAGAGTTATGTCAGACTCGAGGGGGTTAGCGAGAAATGCTATGAAATCGAGCAGTGTGATTGGTTAGTGAGTCATTTCCAGTTGAATAACCCAAATTATTTAGCAAATTCTCAATAGTCATAAAGATGTCAGAATACAGATCCACTGAGTGGTTCAATATGCCCATAAATCAGTGCAATTTTTAATTTAATTTTATTTTATATAAATGCCGGTGTCATGGAAATAGAATTGGGGTCATGTATACTGTGATAATGCAGATACAAAAAAAAGAGTAACGGAGAGCAATTTATAACACGGCAAACTTAGCATACGTGGCATTTGTGGAACTGCATGGATGCGGACATCTTTATGCACGTCTGCTATTTTGCCTTCAACATAATGTTGAAAGCCCTGTCGCTGCCGCAGCCTTCTGTCATAAAAGTTCATGAAACGTCCACCTCAGCACTTGTCTCTGTGCTATACACTTCCATCTATCCCTGACCACTTGCAAAAGTGGGCCATTTTTAGCTGTGCTGAGAGGGAAGGTTGTAATCTTGCAAAGGTTTAGTGTTTCTTCCTTGACGATAACTGGTGCAGCTCTACATGAGTGTTGTCTAATTTGCCTTTGGCAGTCGCTCTCAGGGATGTTTTGGTTTGGAAAGGGAAAGGGAGTTGAATAGTGGTAGTCTGAGAGGGAGAGCAGGACAGGTAGTGATAGAGGGTTAGGAAAAGGACAGAGGAGAAGGGAGAATGGACAAGAAAAATAGGTAGATGAAGAGTGAAAGAAAGAGTTGAGGGCTAAATGTTGGGTTTAGTGAAGTGGCTCCATTGAGATCAAGAGACGTGAGTGCGTGCACCTTCTGACCAAATAGCTTGGCAGTGTGATGTATGTTCAGCTGCATTGTCTGGCTGTATGCACATCAGTGTGGGTGAGAGATTGTGTGTGTGTGTATTTTTTATGCTACCCTTCAGACAGGGTATTGAAAATCCAGTCTCTCTCATGACATTTGATATTGTCCCATAGATGTGTTCCTTTTCCTACAAACTTGAAATGGACACAATGGCTATGTTAAGCCTGAAAGTGTTTGTTTGTGATGTATTTGTGTTTGGTAGGTTTTTGCTGAGTAACAGCACTTTGCACGCTAGTCCTTGGCAAATCTAAATACTGGTGATTGACACCTTTCTTTATGGTCTTTGCTGACCCAGTTCATTGTTTTGGACTTGGACAAGAGAATGCTGAATCAGGTTGTCAGTTGTTTGGCTCACACTGCAGAAATGGTCTTGCATCTGAGTTCTGGAAGTGTGTGTGTGTGTGTGTGTGTGTGTGTGTGTGTGTGTGTGTGTGTGTGTGTGCCTGCATGCCTGTGTGCAAGAGAGAGAACTCTCATTATCAGGTGTCTCCTGGACTAAAAGCCATGCTTAATTCATTTTATCCACACCACAGCCATTTAAACATTCACATTTTCCAACAAGGCACATTTTCTAATGAAGTAGGAAGTGAAGTGCTCTGTTGAAAACAATGCAAAAACCATCCCATAGTATGATCTGTAGGCTGTATATTATAAATGGCTGCACACCGATGCACAAAAATGTTATATTTCGATTTGGAATAATAATCATACTCATAATAATTAATTTAAATTGTAAAGCGCGTTTCTGCCACCCAAGGCGCATACATACACATGCCATAGTAAAAAATACAAAAACAGATTTCCCCTCACTCGAAGGGAGGACCTTGTCCAATGCTGCACTGGGGTCCAACGGCATGAGGATGCTGGCAGTCCCAGAGTTAGCACTCATGAAGAGGTCGTTGGTGGCCTTTTACCAGGGCAGTCTCGCTGCGGTGTCTAGCCCCGAAACTTGACTGGAAGGGCTCCAGTAGCTTGTGAGGGGCCAGATGGTGTTGGAGTTGTCTAGACACAGCATGTTCAAGGAGCTTACCTGAAAAGGGCAGGTTGGAGTTCTCAAGGTCATCTCTGTCAGATCCAGGCTTTTTAAGTACTGGGTGAGCTGAGGAGAACTTTGCTGTAGAACCATTGCTAGTGCACTGTCATTGCTAGGGGTGTCCCTATCTGGCCGTATTCGTAACCGGATCCCTAAATTGACAGTTAATAGTCAGATTGGCTGATACTCATGATCTAAAAAATGTAATTGTTTTTTAAAATAGTTGAATTATTTAGAGCACACTTTGAGTGACATGAAAGAGATGCGTGCTGGCTGCTAAAAACATATATTATTTTTAGATCAAGCATAATTACAAAAAAATACTCTTATCATAATCATATTGTGACAATTCTCCATATCGTTACGATACGAGTTTTGATGGAGTACTCAGAACAGCCCTAGTCTTTGTCCTCTACCACCCTGATTTTAATACAGTGCTTTATTAGCTAGCTGCACGAGTCGTCTATGGAGAATAGCTATGAAAAAGGTCTATGGAGAATCTTTATTCAAGGTGTTTTTAGTCTAGGAATAGGTTCAATCTGGGTCCAGGAAATCATCACAATGAGTTTAATCAGTTGTGTTAATTAGCGTGTGACACTGTTGTGGTCCTCGAGGACAAAAACTACCCCGCCGTTAGTTAAAGGAGAAGTCTGCCTGTACCACTTGCCAAGTTCCTTGCTGTGAGAGCATTTTGACTCGGATCCAACCCACTGAGCACACCACATCATTTCAAGATGGATAATTGGGTAATGTTTGGTTGATATGTTGATCAGAGAGATTATAACCTATTTACTTGTATTTATTCAGGGGAGCCCAATTGAGACCCTGTCTCATTTGCAATGGTGCCCTGAGGACAAACATTCCATAAATACCCCCCATCCCCAAAAAAGACAGCTATAAATACATTGAATCAGGTTATTACAACAAGTTATAATAGTCAATTGAAACAATTGCACACTTCAGTGAACTCCTTTAATAGCAGAGTTTTAAACTGCACTATCAGCACCAGGGAATCCAGGTGGAATTTGTTTTAAACTGCCCTGTCAGCACCAGGGAATCCAGGTGGAATTTGTTTTAAACTGCCCAGTCAGCACCAGGGAATCCAGGTGGAATTTGTTTTAAACTGCCTTGTCAGCACCAGGGAATCCAGGTGGAATTTGTTCTGTAAGGTATTCCATAACTGTGGTGCGTTAAAACTAAAGGTGGATTTAACCAACTTTGGAGACAAGCGGGTCCTTGAGTTGACCAACAAATGGGTTTGGTATCTTATATTTCAACAGGGAAGTAAGGTACAGTGCCTTCTGTAAGTATTCACACCTCTTGATCTTTTCCACATTTTGTTGTGTTACAGCCAGTGTCACTGTTTATTGGCAGAAATGCCTTCTGGAACATGTGAACTTTCATGTGCCTTAATAAAAAATGTGTATGCCATCTGTAAATATGAATCAAAATGTTTAATTACAAACCTTGTTGGTTAAGCCACAGAAAAAGTCAGCAACCTTCCCACTAGCCATTATTGGCTGAGATTAGTGGGCTGGACATGCCGAGAGAGGAGTTCGGATTGGTCTGCCATATAGAATGTTTCTGTCTATTTGAGCTGGTCAGTCTGTGTTGGTAATCCTGTCGAACGCAGTTAAAACAAATTTATTGAATAGTGAAGCTGCATAAGTGTTGCTCTCTACTTTCTGGAGGATCAAGTTTTAAAATCAGTTGAATTAGAGAATGATAGCTAAAGAGATGGAGAAAACACCTGTCTCTGGATTACATCTTCAAACTAAGGGCAACCGTGGCATGGCATCTGTGACAGGGAGATGAGTACATCATGCATGATGATGTATACAGGTAAGATAGTCTAGTGTCAGCTAGCTACATTTTCCAGATATTACACGTTTCTAATTTTGACACAAGGTGGTTTTATGTCAAGTTAGTGTACTGTTAGCTAGCTAGCTAACATTAGCTGGCTGGCTCCCTAGCTAACGTTACATGTATGATGTTATTATTTGTATCCCAGAAGCATTCGCTTTGCTAGTTAGAACCTAATATGAGCTAGCTAACAATGAACCTGGTTGGTTAGCTCCCAGCAGATTCATGCAGGCTAGTACCGACATGATTTGGCACTATGTTCATTGCTGTTTAACTAGCTAACATTAGCTGGCTGGCTCGTTACGTGACGTGTGTGTGATCTTAAACATTGTTTACCTAACTAGGTTCATTGTTTACTAGCTAGCTAGCTAGCTAGCTTTATGTCTTAAGCTAAAGTGTACAACACCCTTTGAATATGGCCCGTGTCAGTAAACATCAGCAAAAAAGTATAATGAAATCTTTGCCAGCAGAGCTGGTTAGTCTGTTTTTATGTTATCCAGAGGTAAACAAATCATTGGCTAGAGCGTCAAGTGTGGGCTCTGAACGCTCCGAGAGCGAAACGATATGGGTAGGGGTAAAGCTTAAGAAGGTGTGAACAATGCTGAATGGGTGTGTAGACAAGAAGAAATCTTCACTCGATACCAAAACGTTCGAAGGCCATTTTCTCAAAAGTGAGTTTGCAAGTTGATCAATTTTCAAAGCAGAATTACTTTCCCATTGTTCCTCAAAAATACACTGTATGATATACCATTTTGTATCTCTGAGTCTCTATTTTTATCCAATGTAAAAAACACAATTTCGAATTTTGCTACATATGACCAAATCCAGGTGGTGAGTCACATATATTTAGTTTTTAGTGCACTAAGTACACGTTTTAAATCAAATTGGGCTTTCTGTAATTCAACAAAATCAGATTGCAGCTCTAACTTAGCTTGGTCAACAGTTGGTGCAATGGCATACATAACTGTACGTCTGCATACAGATTAATATTACAGGATTTAATACACGGACCAATATTATTTAAATATCTATCTATAGAGTTTTTGTTCATATCCCAGAAATGTTCCATATGCACAAAAAGTGTATTTCTCTCAAATTTAGTCTAAAATTGGTTTACATCCCAAGAAGCTGATTAAACAGTGATCATTACACAGGTGCACCTTGTGCTGGGACAATAATAGGCCACTCTAAAATGTGCCGTTTCTCACACAACACAGATGTCTCAAGTTTTGAGGCTGTGGGCAATTGGTATGTTGACTGCAGGAAAATGTCATTTAAATTCTCTATCATAATCCACTTTCTACATGTAATTATATATATGTTATTTTTTTATTTAATACATTTTGGTTGTTTTTCCATGTTTTTTCTTTATTTTCTTATTTTACCCCTTTTTCTCCCCAATTTCGTGGTATCCAATTGATAGTTACAGTCTTGTCTCATCGCTGCAACTCTTGTATGGACTCGGGAGAGGCGAAGGTTGAGAACTGTGCGTCCTCCGACACACAACCCAACCAAGCCGCACTGAGGAAACACTGTACACCTGGCGACTGTGTCAGTGTGCACTGCGCCCGGCCCACCAGAGTCGCCGCTAGTGCTCAATGGGACAAGGACATCCCTGCTGGCCAAACCCTCCCCTAAGCAGGGTGACGCTGGGCCAATTGTGCGCCGCCCCATGGGCCTCCTGGTTGCAGCCGGCTGTGACAGAGCCTGGACTCGAACCCAGAATCTCTAGTGCACAGCTAGCACTGCGATGCAGTGCCTTGAGCCACTCGGGAGGCCCTTCAACATATCTTTTGAGAATTTGGAAGTATGTCCAACTGGCCTCATAATCGCAGACCAAGTGTATGTTGTCTTGTGGGTGAGTGGTTTGCTGGTTTTGCTGTCAATGTTGTGAGCATAGTGCCCCATGGTGGTGGTTGGTTATGGTATGGACAGGCATAAGCTATGGACAACGAACACAATTGCATTTTATCGATGGCAATTTGAAGGCACAGAAATACTATGAATAGATCCTGAAGCCCATTGTCATGCCATTCATCTGCCACCATCACCTCATGTTTCAGCACAATAATGCAAGGCCCCATGTCACAACTATCTGTACACAATTCTTGGTAGCTGAAAATGTCCCAGTTCTTCCATGGCCTGCATAATCTCCAGACATGTCACACATTGAGCATGATGAGATGCCCTGGATCGACGTGTACGACGACGTGTTCCAGTTCCCGCCAATATCCAGCAACAGGCCACAATCAACAACCTGATCAACTCTATGCGAAGGAGATGTGTCGTGCTGCATGAGGCAAATGGTGCTCATACCAGCTACTGATGGGTTTTCTGCCCCTACTTTTTTTTTCACTGTATCTGTGACCAACAGATGCTTATCTGTTTTCCCTGTCATGTGAAATCCATAGATTAGGGCTTAATTAATTAATTTAAATGGACTGTTTTCCTTATATGAACTGTAACTCATTAAATATTTTAAAATGTTGCATTTATTCAGTATAGTAAAGAGAGCATGTCCCAGTACTGACCCCTGTGGTACACCTTTCGTAATATCCAGGAAACTACACTTGACACCATCAGAAAGCACACATTGTATCCTGTTTGTCAGATAGCTCTAAACCATTTGCAAGACTTACTTCCAGGCCCATTTAAGAATGAGTAGGGAATAGTCAACGATGTTGAATGCCTTAAAAAGCTCTAGAAATAGGGCAGCACAATGTTTTTTTACGATCTTGGCAATTTAATGCATCATCTAAAACAAGCATAGTGGCAGTGCTATGTCCAGTTCTAAAATCAGACTGGTGCCTATTTAGAATAGAATGAGAAGTTTAAAAAAAAGTTGTTAACTGGGAGTTGGTCAGGGATTCACCTTAAAAAGACAGCTAAAAGTGAGTTGAATTATCACTATGCTTTCAACCATCTAAAAGCACCACTGAATTCCAATGGAAAAACAATGTCCAATTTTATGTTTTAGTTGTCACCCAAATGTCTATCACTGCTCTTTCAACTATCTAAAAGCACAGCGAAGTTCAAATCAGTTATTTAGTTTATTTATTCATCAGTTTATTGTGTTATCACTGTGATTCATCTAAAACCACAACCAAATTACCCGAATTGCAGTTGAGATTACATTAAAAGTACAAAATGCAAGTGATCAGTGCTGTAGAAATTCTGCACAGATTATTACAGCAATCGTGAAAATCTCCACAGACCTGCAATGACCTATACATGGTATCAATGACCTATACATGGTATCAATGACCTATACATGGTATCAATGACCTATACATGGTATCAATGACCTATACATGGTATCAATGACCTATACATGGTATCAATGACCTATACATGGTATCAATGACCTATACATGGTATCTTGAACATGTATGCTTTACAGGTATATGATTACAGAAGAAGAAATGTATAGGTACACTAACCTCAATGTGGCCATGGACGTGTTACTCATTTTAAGGTTGAATATTACATTAGTTTGTAAGATGGCCTCAACTTTTGGCTATTTTACTGTATTAGAAAAGTGATATTGAATTGTGCTGGGTTGACAACTCATCCAAAAATGTACATTTACATCTGAGCCGCTGGCATAATCTAAATGTTTTACTTTTATTTTTGGTTGATTTGGAAATGTGAATCCAACTCATTTTTTAACTTGTTAATGGGCTTTTTATTGTATTTCAAAAGAACTTGAATTCTTTTGGTTGTCATCAATAATGTCATCGAATAATCGAATATCAACATTTGAAGGAGATTTCTCTTTCTCTTGGATACTTCCATCTGTTCCACTGACTTAGCCTGGCTTTAATTTCAGTTTGATGCATGTCTCCATCTCAACCAATTATAGAAATAGAAAAATAGGACTAAATTGAAACTTTAAATTGAGTTTCATTTGCTTTAGTCCTAGTCTTTGACTTTTGGTTGAGATTGAGACGTGAATCTGACATATTAATTTGTAGACAAACTGGAATTAAAGCTAAAATAAGTCAGTGACACAGATGATCCTTCAATGTTTAATATGTGGTTGCATTGACAACCAAACACAATTCAATATCACTTAATATCATTACATTTTAAATCAGGGGTTGAAACCCTAGCCTAGGCCTATAATTACTCTACCATTCAAAAGTTTAAGAACACCTACTCATTCAAGGGTTTTTCTTTATTTGTACTATTTTCTACATCGTAGAATAATAGTGAAGACATCACAACTATGAAATAACACAAATGGAATCTTCTAGTAACCAAAAACATGTTAAATTAATCAAAATATATTTTATCTTGATGACAGCTTTGCACACTCTTTGCATTGGCAGTTAATACTGGGTGGAAGCATCTTTGACAGCACTCTTAGGGCAACATATATCCATTGTTTTGTCAATATTGCTCAAGCGCTGTACATTTGGTTGGGAATCATTGGACAGGAATATTGTAAATAAAAAAGTGTAATTGTGCCACTGAAAAACATCACTTTTCTAATACAGTAAATAGCCAAATGTTAAGGCCATCTTACAAACTAATGTAAGCTGGGGTTAGGTTTTCAACTTTTTACTTTCGGCTTTGCTCCTGTCATGATCCTGACAAACTCTCCATTCCCTGCTGGTGACAAGCATACCCATAAAGTGATGCTGCCAACACATTACTTGAAAATACAGAAATTACAGGCAGCACAATGTCACAACTGTGCAAAGAGCGTGTAGACGTTCACTAAGCAGACTTAGTCATCAGCTCCAGTTCAGGCAGTACATCTGACACTGAGGTGACCCACATCCCGAGGTCGTGGTTGCTGTGGCAACAAGGACCGCCGGAGACACGAAGCATCATTCCGCGGTTCTCTTCCCCCCCCCTCACCTCTGGCTGTAGACCTTTCTCTGTCTCTATTTTTCTCTCTCTGTCATTCTCTTCCTCCCTCTACCTCACCTTTTCATGTATTCTTGGGATTTATATTTGACATCAGATGAAGACAGTGAATGCTCACTTTTTGTATAGTCGAAGCCCAGTCTTTGAGCCGAGGAGGTCAAAATGATGAGAGAAGGATATTGGCAAAGAACTTGAAACATTATGTAGACCTAGGAGGGCATTATTGGGAAAGCTTTTAAGAAATGATCTCAAGAGATTGTCAGAAAGACAGTACAGATAGAGAGATCATTAGTAGTTTAATGGTGGTGGTGGTAGTAGTAATGGTAGTTGTAGTAGTACTGATGTAACGGTGATGTGATGATGATGATGATGGTGGTAATAGTTTTAGTAGGTACAGATAGTAGTGGTAGTAATGCTAGTAGTGATGATTGTAGTCATAAGGAAAGCTAGTTAATGTAATAGTAAAAGTAGTAACATGTTAAGCCCACTATTTTCCCTATTTATTTATATTCTATTACTATTCACTGTTTTAATATTATTGTTCTAAGGCCTCTGGGCCAAACGGAATACCAGGGCGCGTTCTTACAGCACACAGAGACCAGCTGACAAGCGTCTTAACAGACATTTTCAATCTCTCCTTGTCGCAGTCTGTAATCCCAACACGTTTCAAACCGACCACAATTGTCCCTGTTCACAAGGATTCCAAGGTAATCTGCCTAAGTGACTGTCGCTCTGTACCACTCACATCTATAATTATGGAGTGTTTTGAAAGGCTTGTCATGACACACATCAACACCATCATCCCAGACACCCTAGACCAACTCCAATTCACATACTGCCCCAACAAATCCACAGATGACGCAATCTCAATTGCACTTCACACTGCCCTTTCCCACCTGGACAAGAGGGTAAATAACTGTGAGAATGCTGTTCATAGACTACAGCTCAGCGTTCAACACCATAGTCCCCTCCAACCTCTAAGCTCTGGGTAGGCAACTAAACTCTATTCTGCTGTGCTCTACTGTACTAAACTCTTCTACTGTACTAAACTCTTCTACTGTACTAAACTCTATTCTACTGTGCTCTACTGTACTAAACTCTATTCTACTGTGCTCTACTGTACTAAACTCTATTCTACTGTGCTCTACTGTACTAAACTCTTCTACTGTCCTCTACTGTGCTCTACTGTACTAAACTCTTCTACTGTCCTCTACTGTACTAAACTCTATTCTACTGTCCTCTACTGTACTAAACTATTCTGCTGTGCTCTACTGTACTAAACTCTATTCTGCTGTGCTCTACTGTACTAAAATCTATTCTGCTGTGCTCTACTGTACTAAACTCTATTCTACTGTACTAAACTCTATTCTACTGTACTAAACTCTATTCTACTGTGCTCTAACGGAAATAAACTCTATTCTACTGTGCTCTACTGTACTGAGCTCTTCTGTGCCGTGATGTCCAAATCTTTGATACATAAACATCTATGATTGGTACAGATTTGGTCTGTGGAATTGCCCTACGACATCTTCCTTTGGTTCACAGCCTTACATCCCATCTGGGTTTGAAGACTGTTGTCCAAGAAAAGCACTTGTTCCAAAAAAGACTGGCAAGATGGTTTCTATGGTTACTGTGTGTCAATACCCCTCATCAAGCCTCTGTCTGTGAAACCAGCCTCATGGGAGCTACAGTACACACACACACACACACACACACACACACACACACACACACACACACACACACACACACACACACACACGCACACACACACACACACACACACACACACACACACACACACACAGTCTCTGATATGAGTACTGCGTCTGTGTTAACACGCTTGGGCACATGGAAAATCAATATTCCTTGATTTAATTTATTTAGCCTTATGTAAGGGTGTTCTCCAGTGCTGTACTTTACTTGCACTAATGGATGTTGCTTTTGTCTTATCCCTTTTTGCTTTGAATATGAGGGGTTGGGACCTTGGATCCTGTTGCTATTTTATTACTGATGGCCATAAATACATTGTGTTGAAATTGATTCCTCACTAATGTAGAGAAGGAATGGATCTTTCCCCTTTCGGTATAAATGGCACCGCCTCCCTTTCCATAGCACATATTGAACTGCTTGAGTCAGCAATTATAAAGCGAAATTGCTCTCTCAAATGGCAATGTTAGTGTAGTTTCGGTTCCCATTGCCTATCAATTTATGATTGTCTTTACCATATCGTGTACATTATCACACAATGTTGGTCAGTGCTTTCTTTACATCTCTGTCATCTCAGTTACCTTGTATTTAAGTCTTTTGTTAAGAAGTTTTCAAATACGGTAACAGCAAGCTGTTTAATTGTTATGAGCACCTCTTCTCTTTGAGGCATCTTTGTTGGGAGTGTTGCATACAGTTTTTTTGCTTCTCTCAAGCCCTTTGCCTTTGCTGCAGAAAACAGGTGTTGCCTCTTTCTCTTGTGAGAACCTATGACCTTGTGGCATAGCTGGAAGTCATCCAACGGTGATTTGAGGAGATGTGTGAACATTGTAAAAAGAACTACAATGCTGCAAGAATTGAATTCTCAAGTTATTTTCTCTCTAGCCTACTGCAATGTGCTACTACCAAAGGCCTATTTAATCAAACATGACCTCAGATTGAATTAATATAAATTCCACCTTGTGCCATAATGATGAATTTGGGGAGTCATATAAAGGTGTGAAAATAAAACATATTCAGTACCAGTCCAAAGTTTGGACACAGCTACTCAAGTTTTTCTTTATTTTTACTATTTTCTACATTGAAGAATAATAGTGAAGACATCAACACTTTGAAATAACACATATGCTTAGCCTTTTGTTAATCACACTGTCATCTCAGATTTTCAACATATGCGTTACAGCCAACACTAGACAAGCATTTGTGTAAGTTTATCATGGCATAATGTTATGCTAGGCTCTGCTGGCAGCAGGCAACATTTTCACAAAAATAAGAAAAGCAACCAAATTAAATAATTTACCTTTGAAGAACTTCGGATGTTTTCACTCAGGAGACTCCCAGTTAGATTTTTTCCAAAAAGATTATTTTTGTAGGCGAAATAGTTAATCATGCTTGGCTGAGAAATCGACCGGAAAATGCTACCACTACAACACCAAACTTTTTTCCAAGTTAGCTCCATAATATCGACAGAAACACGGCAAACGTTGTTTAGGATCCATCCTCAAGGTGTTTTTAACATATATATTCGATAATATATCCGTCGAGGCAATTGGTTTCTCATAAGAAGCGATTGGAAAAATGGCTACCTCAGTATTTTACGCAAGATTTTCTGCAGGAGACACCATGTGACCACATGCTAAATGTGGTCCCTTACGGCTATTCTTCAAAGGAAATGCGTAAAAAGACGTCACAATGCTGTAGACACCTAGGGAAATACGTAGAAAACGTTAGCTCATTCGTAGCTTATTCACAGCCATATAAGGAGTCATTGACATGAGGCAGTTTCAAAAATTACGGCACTTCCTGGTTGGATATTTATCTGGGTTTCGCCTGTAACATCAGTTCTGTTGCACTCACAGACAATATCTTTGCAGTTTTGGAAACATCAGTGTTTCTATCCAAAGCTGTCAATTATATGCATAGTCAAGCATCTTTTCGTGACAAAATATCTTGTTTAAAACGGGAACGTTTTTCATCCAAAAATTAAAATCTCGCCCCCTTGTTGCAAGAAGTTTTTAAAGTTAATTTGTGGAAGTTATTTCCTTCTTAATACATTTGATCCATCATTTGTGTTGTGACATCGTAGGGGTGGTATACAGGTAAAAGACCAAGTCCATATTATGGCAAGAAAAGCTCAAATTAGCTACGAGAAACAATGCGGTAAATTTCAAGAACTTTGAAAGTTTATTCAACTGCAGCCACAAAAACCAACGAGCTATGATGAAATTGGCTCTCATCAGGACCGCCACAAGAAAAGAAGAGCCAGAGTTACCTCTGCTGCAGAGGATACATTCATTAGAATAACTGCAACTCAGATTGCAGCCCAAATAAATGCTTTACAGAGTTAAAGTAAAAGACACATCTCAACATCAACTGTTCTGAGGAGTCTGTGTGAATCAGGCCTTCATGGTCGAATTGCTGCAAAGATACCACTACTAAAGGACACCAATAATAAGAAGAGACTTGACTAGGCCAAGAAACACGAGCAGTGAACCAGTGGAAATCTGTCCTTTGGTCTGGTGAGTCCAAATTTGAGATTTTTGGTTCCAACCGCCTTGTCTTTGTGAGACTCGGAGTAGGTGAACGGATGATCTCCACGTGTGTGGTTCCCACCATGAAGCATGGTGGAGGAGGAGTGATGGTGAGGGTGTGCTTTGCTGGTGACACTGTCTGTGATTTATTTAGAATTCAAGGCACACTTAACCAGCATGGCTACCACAGCATTCTGCAGCAACACACCATCCCATCTGGTTTGTGCTTAGTGGGACTATCATTTGCTTTTCAACAGGGCAATGACCCAAAACACACCTGCAGGCTGTGTAAGGGCTATTTGACCAAGGAGAGGGACGGCGTGCTGCATCAGATGACCTGGCCTCCACAATCACCCGACCTCAACCCCAATTGAGATGAAATGGGCCGCAGAGTGAAGGAAAAGCAGCCAACAAGTGCTCAGAATATGTGGGAACTCCTTCAAGACTGTTGGAAAAGCATTCCTCAAGAATGCCAAGAGTTTGCAATGCTGTCATCAAGGCAAAGGGTGTCTACTATAAATATATTTTCATTTGTTTAACTTTTTTTGGTTACTAGAATACTCCATATGTGTTGTTTCATAGTTTTGAAGTCTTCACTATTTTTCTACAATGTAGAAAGAAAAAGAAAGAAAAACCCTTGATTGAGTAGGTGTCCATACTTTTGACTGGTACTGTGTGTATATTCCTCACTTCAGAGATACCATGCTGTACTGTAAACACATACCACCAACCTTGGTTGTTTGGCATTAAAGTATCTTGTATTAGTAAAACGTAATATTAAACTTTGTGTGCCTGTGTAATAAAAGTGTACTTGCTTTTGGAGCAATGTTTTATTAGCATGTTGTTACAAAATACATTGGTAATTGCATTTTAATTGCATAGCAATGAGCTGAAACTTTGTGTAACTACTGTACATGAGGAATAGTGACTAACTTATTCCACTTTATAAAGCAATTTCTAAAGTCCTATGTAACAACAATGTTGCTATTTTAATAATCACTAGTTACTTCACATGTTTAAAAACTGAAAATTACTGTAATACCTTATGTCAGTCATTATGGAAATATATTTGCTAGTCATTTTGAAGATGCAAAAGTGGTTTACTCTAATGTTGAGGCGATTTCATGTCCCTCGTATTTAACTCTAGGCTATATTAAGATTTAGGCTATATTAAGATTAATATCTGAGAGCTCTACAAACCATGTGCTTATGATAATATATCTAAACTAATTCAACTAACCGTTATAGTTTTTTGTTCTTCATCATCTGCAGCTAGCTAGCTGCTATCCAAGTGACTAGTGGCTAACGTCGGTCCCGGAGCAAGCACCAATTAGCCTGGAGCTAGCCCATGCTAGGCCCTTTCTCCCGGCTAGCTAAAAAGGCCCATCAGCCACTCCTGGGCTCCAGTACCCAGACCCCTTCTACTGCCGGTACGGGGCACGGAATCCTGCCGATTCCTCACGACTGGACTACGACGTAGTCTGCTCGAGGGGGTACTCAAATGCTCTAGCTGTCTAGAGCATTTTGGACTGTTAGCTGTATAGATTCATCGGCCAATTTCTCGGGCCACTATACCTATTTTGCTTGGACCCCTCTGCTACTCGGAACCCTACTAATCCATCACGACTGGTCTATCAATGTCACTGCACAAGGAGGCTAAAACAGACTTTCCTCCGTCGAGACGTCCCTCTGAGGTCTGCTAGCTTGCGAGCCCCGGTCTGCTAGCTTGCGAGCCCCGGTCTGCTAGCTTGCGAGCCCCGGTCTGCTAGCTTGCGAGCCCCGGTCTGCTAGCTTGCGAGCCCCGGTCTGCTAGCCGTGTCTCCAGCCAGCCCAACCACTCAATGGACCCCTATTGATCACCTGGGTACGCATGCCTCTCTCTAATATCAATATGCCTTGTCCATTACTGTCCTGGTTAGTGATTATTGTCTCTAGAGCCTCTATCCCTGCTCAATATGCCTTAACCACCATTTAGTTCCACCTTGAACAAATGCGGTGACATCACCTGGTTTAAACGTCTCTAGAGACAATATCTCTCTCATCATTACTCAATGCCTAGGTTTACCTCCAATGTACTCAAATCCTACCATTCCTCTGTCTGTACATTATGCCTTGAATCTATTCTCTCGCGCCCAGAAATCTGCTCCTTTTACTCTGCTCTGAACACACTAGACGACCAGTCCTGATAGCCGTTAGCCGTACTCTTATCCTACTTCTCCTCTGTTCCTCTGGTGATGTTGAGGTTAATCCAGGCCCTGCAGTGCCTAGCTCCACTCCTACTACCACGGTGCTCTCAATTGTTGACTTCTGTAACCGTAAAAGCCTTGGTTTGGGGCGACAGCGTAGCCTTGGGGTTAGAGCGTTGGACTAGTAACTGAAAGGTTGCAAGTTCAAATCCCCGGGTTGACAAGGTACAAATCTGTTGTTCTGCCCCTGAATAAGGCAGTTAACCCACTGTTCCTAGGCATCATTGATAATAAGAATTTGTTCTTAACTGACTTGCCTAGTTAAATAAAGGTAAAATAAGATTTAAAAAATGCATGTTAACATTAAAAGCCTCAAGTTTGTTTTATTCACTGCTTTAGCACACTCTGCCAATCCGGATGTCCTAGCCGTGTCTGAATCCTGAAATCCTGAAGTGTCAAAACCCCTGAAATTTTCATCCCTAACTATAACATTTTCTGACAAGAGAGAACTGCCAAAGGGGGTGGTGTTGCAATTTACTGCATAGAGCCTGCAGAGTCCTGTCTTACTATCCCAAACAATTCGAGCTTCTACTTTTAAAAATACACCTTTCCAGAAACAAGTCTCTCACCATTGCCGCTTGCTATAGACCACCCTGCCCTGGACACATATGTGAATTGATTGCCCCCAATCTCTCTTCAGAGCTCGTGCTGCTAGGTGACCTAAACTGTGACATGCTAACACCCCGGCCGTCCTACAATCTAATCTTGGTGCCCTCAATCTCACGCAAATTATCAATGAACCCACCAGGTACAACCCCAAATCTGTAAACACGGGCACCCTCATAGATATCATCCTAACCAACTTGCACTCCAAATACATCTCTACTGTTTTCAACCAAGATATCAGCTTCACTGCCTCATTGCCTGCATCCATAATGGGTCTGCGGTCAAACGACCACCCCTCATCACTGTCAAACTCTCCCTAAAACACTTCAGCAAGCCGGCTTTTCTAATCGACCTGGCCAGCGTATCCTGGAAGGTTATTGTCCTCATCCTGTCAGTAGAGGATTCCTGGTTATTCTTTAAAAGTGCCTTCCTCACCATCTTAAATAAGCATGCACCCTAAAAAAAAATTTGAACCAGGAACAGATATAGCCCCTTGTTCTCTCCAGACATGACTGCCGTTGACCAGCACAAAAACATCCTGTGTCGTTCTGCATTAGCACCCAAATCCAGATAGCTGATGTTCTGAAAGAGCTGCAAAATCTGGACCTCTACAAATCAGACGGGCTAGACAATCTGGACCCTGTCTTTCTAAAATTCTGCTGAAATTGTTGCAACCCTATTACTAGCATGTTCAACCTCTTTCGTATCGTCTGAGATTCCCATAGATTGGAAGGCTGCTGCGTCATCCCCCTCTTCAAAGGGGGACACACT
Organism: Oncorhynchus gorbuscha; assembly: GCF_021184085.1. Lineage (NCBI taxonomy): Eukaryota > Metazoa > Chordata > Actinopteri > Salmoniformes > Salmonidae > Oncorhynchus > Oncorhynchus gorbuscha. Next base: position 4,517,264 of record NC_060194.1, on the reverse strand, counting down.
CTAGACCCAAACTGCTACAGACCTATATCTATTCTTCCCTGCCTTTCTAAGGTCTTCGAAAGCCAAGTTAACAAACAGATTACCGACCATTTCGAATCCCACCGTACCTTCTCCGCTTTGCAATCTGGTTTCAGAGCTGGTCATGGGTGTACCTCAGCCATGTTCAAGGTCCAAAACCGCTATCGATAAGAGACATTACTGTGCAGCCGTATTCATCGACCTGGCTAAGGCTTTCGACTCTGTCAATCACAACATTTTTATTGGCAGACTCAACCGCCTCGGTTTCTTAAATGATTTCCTTGCCTGGTTCACCAACTACTTCTCTGATAGAGTTCAGTGTGTCAAATCGAACGGCCTGTTATCCGGACCTCTGGCAGTCTCTCTTGGGATGCCACAGGGTTCCATTTTCAGGCCGACTCTTTTCTCTGTATACATCAATGTTGCTCTTGATGCTGGTGATTCTTTGATCCACCTCTACGCACCCCTACAGCTGACAACTTTATCCACCGAAACTACACAAACTGTGTTAACTAACCTCCAGATGAGCTTCCATGCCATACAACTCTCCTTTCTGTTGCCTCCAACTGCTCTGAAATGCAAGTAAAACTAAATGCATGCTCTTCAACCGATTGCTGCCTGCACCTGCCCGCCCGTCCAGCATCACTACTATGTACTGTTCTGACTTAGAATACGTGGACAACTACAAATACCTAGGTGTCTGGTTAGACTGTAAACTCTCCTTCCAGACTCACATTAAACATCTCCAATCCAAAATATAATCTTGAATCGGCTTCCTATTTTGCATCAAAGCATCCTTCACTCATGCTGCCAAACATACCCTCTTAAACGGATCTTCAACTTGTCTCAGCTCATTGGTCACCATAGCAGCACCCACCTGTAGAACGCTCTCCCGCAGGAATTTCTCAATAGTCACCCCCAAAACCAATTATTCCTTTGGCCGCCTCTCCTTCCAGTTCTCTGCTGCCAATGACTGGAACAAACTGCAAAAAGCAGTAAAGCTGGAGACTCTTACCTCCCTCACTAGCTTTAAGCACCAGTTGTCAGAGCAGCTCACAGATCACTGCACCTGTACATAGCCCATCTAATCTACCTCATCCCCATACTGTATTTATTTATCTTTATCCTTTGCACCCCCAGTATCTCTACTTGCACATTCATCTTCTGCACATTCTACCATTCCAGTGTTTAATTGCTATATTGTAATTACTTCCCCACCATGACCTATTTATTGTCTTACCCCCCTTATCCTACCTCATTTGCTCATACTGTATATAGACTTTTCTACTGTATTATTGATTGTATGTTTGTTTATTCCATGTGTAACTGTGTTGTATGTGTCTCACTGCTTTGCTTTATCTTGGCCGGGTCGCAGTTGTAAATGAGAACTTGTTCTCAACTAGCCTACCTGGTTAAATAAATTTAAGATAAAATAAAATCAAGTATATATAAGAAATATGTTTGTAATTTGTTTTCAGATAACTTTATTTAAATACCTTCAACTATCATTTGTTTTTCTGAGACCTGTATTTGAATATTTAAAGAAAAAACATTAACTACAGTGGGGCAAAAAGGTATTTAGTCAACCACCAATTGTGCAAGTTCTCCCACTTAAAAAGATGAGAGAGGCCTGTAATTTTAATCATAGGTACACTTCAACTATCAAATCAAATCAAATGTATTTATATAGCCCTTCGTACATCAGCTGATATCTCAAAGTGCTGTACAGAAACCCAGCCTAAAACCCCAAACAGCAAACAATGCAGGTGTAAAAGCACGGTGGCTAGGAAAAACTCCCTAGAAAGGCCAAAACCTAGGAAGAAACCTAGAGGGGAAGCAGGCTATGAGGGGTGGCCAGTCCTCTTCTGGCTGTGCCGGGTGGAGATTATAACAGAACGTGGCCAAGATGTTCAAATGTTCATAAATGACCAGCATGGTTGAATAATAGTAAGGCAGAACAGTTGAAACTGGAGCAGCAGCATGGCCAGATGGACTGGGGACAGCAAGGAGTCATCATGTCAGGTAATCCTGGGACATGGTCCTAGGGCCCAGGCCAGTTGAAACTGGAGCAGCAGCATGGCCAGGTGGACTGGGGACAGCAAGGAGTCATCGTGTCAGGTAGTCCTGGGGCATGGTCCTAGGGCTCAGGTCCTCCGAGAGAGAGAGAGAGAGAAAGAGAGAAGGAGAGAATTAGAGAACGCACACTTAGATTCACACAGGACACCGACTAGGACAGGAGAAGTACTCCAGATATAACAAACTGACCCTAGCCCCCCGACACATAAACTACTGCAGCATAAATACTGGAGGCTGAGACAGGAGGGGTCAGGAGACACTGTGGCCCCATCCGAGGACATCCCCGGACAGGGCCAAACAGGAAGGATATAACCCCACCCACTTTGCCAAAGCACAGCCCCCACACCACTAGAGGGATATCTTCAACCACCAACTTACCATCCTGAGACAAGGCCGAGTATAGCCCACAAAGATCTCCGCCACAGCACAACCCAAGGGGGGGCGCCAACCCAGACAGGCTGACCACAACAGTGAATCAACCCACCCAGGTGACACACCCCCCCCCCCAGGGACGGCATGAGAGAGCCCCAGCAAGCCAGTGACTCAGCCCCCGTAACAGGGTAGATGCAGAGAATCCCAGTGGAAAGAGGGGAACCGGCCAGGCAGAGACAGCAAGGGCGGTTCGTTGCTCCAGAGCCTTTCCGTTCACCTTCCCACTCCTGAGCCAGACTACACTCAATCATATGACCCACTGAAGAGATGAGTCTTCAGTAAAGACTTAAAGGTCGAGACTTAGTCTGCGTCTCTGACATGGGTAGGCAGACCGTTCCATAAAAATGGAGCTCTATAGGAGAAAGCCCTGCCTCCAGCTGTTTGCTTAGAAATTCTAGGGACAATTAGGAGGCCTGCGTCTTGTGACCGTAGCGTACGTGTAGGTGTGTACGGCAGGACCAAATCAGAGAGGTAGGTAGGAGCAAGCCCATGTAATGCTTTGTAGGTTAGCAGTAAAACCTTGAAATCAGCCCTTGCTTTGACAGGAAGCCAGTGTAGAGAGGCTAGCACTGGAGTAATATGATCAAATTTTTTGGTTCTAGTCAGGATTCTAGCAGCCGTATTTAGCACTAACTGAAGTTTATTTCGTGCTTTATCCGGGTAGCCGGAAAATAGAGCATTGCAGTAGTCTAACCTAGAAGTGACAAAAGCATGGATACATTTTTCTGCATCATTTTTGGACAAAGTTTCTGATTTTTGCAATGTTACGTAGATGGAAAAAAGCTGTCCTCGAAATGGTCTTGATATGTTCTTCAAAAGAGAGATCAGGGTCCAGAGTAACGCCGAGGTCCTTCACAGTTTTATTTGAGACGACTGTACAACCATGAAGATTAATTGTCAGATTCAACAGAAGATCTCTTTGTTTCTTGGGACCTAGAACAAGCATCTCTGTTTTGTCTGAGTTTAATAGTAGAAAGTTTGCAGCCATCCACTTCCTTATGTCTGAAACACATGCTTCTAGTGAGGGCAATTTTGGGGCTTCACCATGTTTCATTGAAATGTACAGCTGTGTGTCATCCGCATAGCAGTGAAAGTTTACATTATGTTTTCGAATAACATCCCCAAGAGGTATAATATATAGTGAAAACAATAGTGGTCCTAAAACAGAACCTTGAGGAACACCGAAATTTACAGTTGATTTGTCAGAGGACAAACCATTCACAGAGACAAACTGATATCTTTCCGACAGATAAGATCTAAACCAGGCCAGAACATGTCCGTGTAGACCAATTTGGGTTTCCAATCTCTCCAAAAGAATGTGGTGATCGATGGTATCAAAAGCAGCACTAAGGTCTAGGAGCACGAGGACAGATGCAGAGCCTCGGTCCGATGCCATTAAAATGTAATTTACCACCTTCACAAGTGCCGTCTCAGTGCTATGATGGGGTCTAAAACCAGACTGAAGCATTTCGTATACATTGTTTCTCTTCAGGAAGGCAGTGAGTTGCTGTGCAACAGCCTTCTCTAAAATGTTTGAAAGGAATGGAAGATTCGATATAGGCCGATAGTTTTTTTTTATTTTCTGGGTCAAGGTTTGGCTTTTTCAAGAGAGGCTTTATTACTGCCACTTTTAGTGAGTTTGGTACACATCCAGTGGATAGAGAGCCGTTTATTATGTTCAACATAGGAGGGCCAAGCACAGGAAGCAGCTCTTTCAGTAGTTTAGTTGGAATAGGGTCCAGTATACAGCTTGAAGGTTTAGAGGCCATGATTATTTTCATCATTGTGTCAAGAGATATAGTACTAAAACACTTGAGCGCCTCTCTTGATCCTAGGTCCTGGCAGAGTTGTGCAGACTCAGGACAACTGAGGTTTGGAGGAATACGCAGGTTTAAAGAGGAGTCCGTAATTTGCTTTCTAATAATCATAATCTTTTCCTCAAAGAAGTTCATGAACTTATCACTGCTAAAGTGAAAGTCATCCTCTCTTGGGGAATGCTGCTTTTTAGTTAGCTTTGCCACAGTATCAAAAAGGAATTTCGGATTGTTCTTATTTTCCTCAATTAAGTTAGAAAAATAGGATGATCGAGCAGCAGTAAGGGCTCTTCGGTACTGCACGGTACCTTCCTTCCAAGCTAGTCGGAAGACTTCCAGTTTGGTGTGGCGCCATTTCCGTTCCAATTTTCTGGAAGCTTGCTTCAGAGCTCGGGTATTTTCTGTGTACCAGGGAGCTAATTTCTTATGAGACATTTTTTTAGTTTTTAGGGGTGCAACTGCATCTAGGGTATTGCGCAAGGTTAAATTGAGATCCTCAGTTAGGTGGTTAACGGATTTTTGTCCTCTGGGGTCCTTGGGTAGGCAGAGGGAGTCTGGAAGGGTATCAAGGAATCTTTGTGTTGTCTGTGAATTTATAGCATGACTTTTGATGTTCCTTGGTTGGGGTCTGAGCAGATTATTTGTTGCAATTGCAAACGTAATAAAATGGTGGTCCAATAGTCCAGGATTATGAGGAAAAACATTAAGATCCACAACATTTATTCCATGGGACAAAACTAGGTCCAGCGTATGACTGTGACAGTGAGTGGGTCCAGAGACATGTTGGACAAAACCCACTGAATCGATGATTGCTCCGAAAGCCTTTTGGAGTGGGTCTGTGGACTTTTCCATGTGAATATTAAAGTCACCAAAGATCAGAATATTATCTGCAATGACTACAAGGTCCGATAGGAATTCGGGGAACTCAGTGAGAAACGCTGTATATGGCCCAGGAGGCCTGTAAACAGTAGCTATAAAAAGTGATTGAGTAGGCTGCATAGATTTCATGACTAGAAGCTCAAAAGACGAAAACGTCATTTTTTTGTGTAAATTGAAATTTGCTATCGTAAATGTTAGCAACACCTCCGCCTTTGCGGGATGCACGGGGGATATGGTCACTAGTGTAGCCAGGAGGTGAGGCCTCATTTAACACAGTAAATTCATCAGGCTTAAGCCATGTTTCAGTCAGGCCAATCACATCAAGATTATGATCAGTGATTAGTTCATTGACTATAATTGCCTTTGAAGTAAGGGATCTAACATTAAGCAGCCGTATTTTGAGATGTGAGGTATCATGATCTCTTTCAGTAATGACAGGAATGGAGGTGGTCTGTATCCTAGTGAGATTGCTAAGGCGAACACCACCATGTTTAGTTTTGCCCAACCTAGGTCGAGGCACAGACACGGTCTCAATGGTGATAGCTGAGCTGACTACACTGCCTATGCTAGTGGCAGACTCCACTATGCTGGCAGGCTGGCTAATAGCCTGCTGCCTGGCCTGCACCCTATTTCATTGTGGAGCTAGAGGAGTTATAGAGCCCTGTCTATGTTGGTAGATAAGATGAGAGCACCCCTCCAGCTAGGATGGAGTCCGTCACTCCTCAGCAGATCAGGCTTGGTCCTGTTTGTGGGTGAGTCCCAGAAAGAGGGCCAATTATCTACAAATTCTATCTTTTGGGAGGGGCAGAAAACACTTTTCAACCAGCGATTGAGTTGTGAGATTCTGCTGTAGAGCTCATCACTCCCCCTAACTGGCAGGGGGCCAGAGACAAATTTACTCGATGCCGACACATCTTTCTAGCTGATATTTCTAGCTGATATGCACGCAGAAGCTATGTTGCGCTTGGTGATCTCTGACTGTTTCATCCTAACATCGTTGGTGCTGACGTGGATAACAATATCTCTATACTCTCTACACTCGCCAGTTTTAGCTTTAGCCAGCACCATCTTCAGATTAGCCTTAACTATGACAGACAAAATGAGAAGAAAAATCCAGAAAATCACATTGTAGGATTTTTTAAAATGAATTTATTTGCAAATTATGGTGGAAAATAAGTATTTGGTCACCTACAAACAAGCAATATTTCAAAAATCAAATAAACTGCAAAATACTATTTTCTGCTTAGGTCTGTAAGGGTCCTCTGAAAAATGCTGATCCTCTCAACTTCTACAGTCATTGAAGATTATGTTTGAAATATAGTTTAACACATGTTCCGGTAATACAAGGATGCACTGTATCTTGAAGAATTTCAAATGTGTCTGATCTCATCTCCCTTTTCTCTTATCTCCCCGTCCTCAGGCTTTGGATCAAGACCGGACTGCTTTACAGAAGGTGAAGAAGTCTGTGAAAGCCATCTACAACTCTGGTCAAGGTAGTCTCGTCCTCTTACTCAGTCCATACTCCTACACGTCCCCGAAAGGCCTCATCCTCTCAACTGTTCTGGTTTTGCGCCTCCCAATTTTTTTTTCAAGCCCAAATTTCTAGCTCAGTGCATGAAATATGTGATTAATCACTGCACAAAAATTGTATGTGTGGCGGTGGGACTGTCGACATTGTGTTATTGGTTTTCTTCCTGCATGTACCACATACAGTGGGTGTATAGTTCTGACCCTTCAAAATGAAGTTTTCTTGTTTTACCTCAGTGAAGGAGACCCATGGTGCACCATGTGGCAGTAAGCACAATAACAAGTTGGTTTGTTACAAGCTGGTGTACTGTCACAGTGGAGGGAGTTCAAATATCGAAAGCTGAATTTTAAAACACCCACGTCTGAATGACATTCCCAGCTAGTACCAACGCCTCAGTTTTTCCCCACAATTTATATTGGTGTCTTTAATGGTTACACATGGCATGAGTAAAGTAATTGTGGCTCTGATGACAATATTCTCTGGGGGAGTGGGATTGAAAGGCATTCTGCTCTGAACTCTAATTCACATATAAGTGACGATACTTTGTCATCCTGTGTCCCTCCAATATAAATCGATGCAAGGCTTTCACATTAACGACTTCACCATAGAATGTCTGTCAATTATGGAATGTGTGTCGGGCACAATATTTGTAAAAATATTTGATTGGGTGGGACAACAATATGTTATTCCGGCAACCGCTTCATTTTTACTGCAGTGAGTTTGTCGAACTGTTAAAGTTGACAGTTCTATAAGTGGCTTACACCTAATGACTATTACTAGGTTACTATAGCTTCAACCTGTAGCTGTATGCTCAATCTTCCTTTAGCCTGTTCCATTCTATCCAACCCCCATCTGTCTACTGCTGCCCCCTTGTTAGCCCATGTGTCAACCCTGGAGGGATATCCAACCCCCAAAGCCAGGACATGCACAATTCCCTTATGGCCTCGCCCTTTCTCAACTTAACTCAATATCTGTGATGGCTTACACAATTCAGAGCTACATATTGGAATGGGACTAGTGGCTAAGACTATGCCTCGTCAGACACTGGCCCCCAGGGGTGAGAAGGAAGGTGCGTTATATACACTATAACTACTTATATAGGCCATGGTTCACTTGCTAAACAGATGATGACAAAGGCTAAAACATGTTCATAGTTTGTGGTTCTAATGTGTTTTTTAAAGTATAAGGGATAAAGTATAAGTGTAATTGTTGCCAATTTCATACAATTCTTTGTTGTGAAACAATACAAAACATTCCTTATCATTAGATTTACAATAGAAGGACACTTTGTTGGGTCTTGAAGAAGTCAGCAGGGGCTGTGGTTCATTAGAGCTAACTGCTGCAGTTCGATACAGATTTAAACTTAGCTTGTGCCTTATGTCCCATATTGACCTGTAGTAGGTTGGTGATCTCCCAAGGGATCAATAATCCTCCAAGACAAAGATCCCTTTGGGGGAAACACTGCATTTTCACTGTCGATGCTGCCTAGCAAATGTTGGCTACTGCTCCTTGAATGTGAATCAGGTGAAATCCAATGGTCTTTGCGGAGAAGGCTTCTGTGGCAGGTTCATATTAGGACATGACATTTCTATTCAAGAAAAAAAATTATTGAACGTTCGGTGTAGGACGCCTGGGAGTCATGTGACTGCGCCATTGATAGGATAGAGGGGTGTTTGTGTTCGTAATACACGTAATAACCTCTTTAGGATATGTGGGACACTAGCGTCCCACCTGGCCAACATCCGGTGAAATTGCAGAGCACTAAATTCAAAAACAGAAATACTCATAATTAAAAATTCATAAAACATACAAGTGTTCTACATCTCCTTAAAGACGAACTTCTTGTTAATCCAGACACTATGTCAGATTTCAAAAAGTCTTTACGGCGAAAGTATACCATGCGGTTATCTGAGGACAGAGCCCAGCACACAAAAGCATACAAGCATTTTCCAGCCAGATAGAGGAGTCACAAAAGTCAGAAATAGCGATAAAATTAATCACTTACCTTTGATGATCTTCATATGGTTGCACTCACAAGACTCCCAGTTACACAGAAAATGTTTGTTTTGTACGATAAAGTCCCTCTTTATGTCCCAAAAACGCGGTTTTGTTGGCGTGTTTTTGTTCAGTAATCTGATGGTTCCAAGGCGGTCACAGCAGGCAGACGAATGCATACTAAAAACACCGGTAAAGTTCGTTGAAACATGTCAAACAATATTTATATTTAATCCTCAGGTTGTTTGTCTTTATAATCAATACTTTTTAAACTGGACAATACTGTTTTCAATAGAAAGGAAAAATAACAAACGGTGTGCTGACGGGAGCACGCCGAATCAGGTCTGTTAAGTTCCTTTGTCCTCTGACCAACATTGCTGTTTACTCGTCGTTTTTCAAAATGAAAGACTGAAACCATCTATTGGAAGCCATAGGAACTGCAATCTGGGTCCTAACTCATTGGATTCCCTATAGGCATTGAGTTGAAAAACAGCCACATGAAAATAATTCCACTTCCTGGATGGATTTTTCTCAGGTTCTCGCCTGCCATATCAGTTCTGTTATACTCACATACATTATTTTAACAGTTTTAGAAACTTTAGTGTTTTCTATCCAAATCTACCAATTATATCCATATCTTAGCTTCTGGGCCTGAGTAATTTCAAATATGACACATTTCTAATTTTGTCAGGACGTCGTTTTCATTTCAATTTAAAGCGTACTGTTAGCTAGCTAGCTAACGTTAGTAGGCTGCCTAGCTAATGTTAAGTGTATGATCTGTGTAGTTCTATTATTTGTATCTCAGATCCATTTGCAATTGCTAGTTATAGCCTAATGTTAGCTAGCTAACATTGAACCTGTTTGGTTAGGTACCTGCAGATTCATTCAGGGTAATAATGTTATGAGTTGCGATTATGGTTCATTGTTTAACTAGCTAGCAAGCTACATGTCTAAGCACAAAACTCCACATTTTAAAATGTGTTTTTATTTAACCTTTATTTAACTAGGCAAGTCAGTTAAAACCTCTTTGGGCAGAGATCCTGCTAACGGGATCGATATGACAATAGCCAGTGAATGTGCAGGGCGCCAAATTCAAAACAACAGAAATCCCATAATTAAAATTCCTCAAACATACAAGTATGTTACACCATTTAAAGATACACTTGTTGTAAATCCAGCCACAGTGTCCGATTTCAGGCTGTTTGGCCATAATGACGATCGTTATGTTTGGAGGAAAAAGGTGGAGGCTTGCAAGCCGATGAACACCATCCCAACTGTGAAGCATGCGGGTGGTAGCATCATGTTGTGGGGGTGCTTTGCTGCAGGAGGGACTGGTGCACTTCACAAAATAGATGGCATCATGAGAAATGCAAATTATGTGGATATATTGAAGCAACATCTCAAGACATCAGTCAGGAAGTTAAAGCTTGGTCGCAAATGGGTCTTCCAAATGGACAATGACCCCAAGCATACTTCCGAAGTTGTGGAAAAATGGCTTAAGGAGAACAAAGTCAAGGTATTGGAGTGGCCATTACAAAGTCCTGACCTCATCCTATAGAAAATTGTGGGCAGAACTGAAAAAGCGTGTGCGAGCAAGGAGGCCTACAAACCTGACTCAGTTACACCACCTCTGTCAGGAGGAATGGGCCAAAATTAATCCAACTTATTGTGGGAAGCTTGTGGAAGGATCCCCGGAACGTTTGACCCAAGTTAAACAATTTAAAGGCAATGCTACCAAATACTAATTAAGTGTATGTAAACTTCTGACCCACTGGGAATGTGATGAAAGAAATAAAACTGAAATAAAACTGAAATAAATCATTCTCTCTCCTAATATTCTGACATTTCACATTCTTAAAATAGTGGTGATCCTAACTGCCCTAAGACAGGTCATTTTTACTAGGATTAAATGTCAGGAATTGTGAAAAACTGAGTTTAAATTTATTTGGCTAAAGCGTTTGTAAACTTCCGACTTCAAGAATGTTGTTCATTGACTATAGCTCACCATTCAACACCATAGTACCCTCCAAGCTCATCATTAAGCTTGAGGCCCTGGGTCTGAACCCTGCCCTGTGCAACTGAGTCCTGGACTTCCTGACTGGCTGCCCCCTTGTGGTGAAGATAGGAAACCACCTCTCCTTCGCTGATTCTCAACACTAGGGCCCCACACTCAGCACTCGATGTCACAGGAAGGCCAAAACTTCATCAAGGACGACATCCACCCGAGCCACGCCTGTTCTCCCTGCTATCATCCAGAAGGCGAGGTCGGTACAGGCGCATCAAGCTGGGACCGAGAGACTGAAAAACAGCTTCTATCTCATGGCCATCAGACTGTTAAATAGCCATCACTAGCACATTAGAGGCTGCTGCTGCTACTTGAAAACACTGACCACTTTTTAATAATGGAACTGTCTTCACTTTAATAATGTTTACATATTTTGCATTACTCATCTCATATGTATATACTGTATCCTATCCTATTCTACTGTCTTAGTCTATGCCGCTCTGACATTGCTCATTCAAGTATTTATATATTCTTAATTCCTTTACTTTAGATTGTGTGTATTGTTAGATATTACTGCTCTGTTGGAGATAGAAAGACAAGCATTTCACTACACCCGCAACAACATCTGCTCAACACGTGTATGTGACAAATATCATTTGATTGGATTTTTCCACCTGTGGATGTTGGTAAGTAGTAGTTCCCCCTTTTGAGGTTCACTATGGTTTTCTTGCTGGGGAACTTAACAATCATAATAATTGTAATAATAACAATAATACCAATCAAATCAAATTTTTGTTTTAATGTAGACATGGTTAGCAGATGTTAATGCCAGTGTAGTGAAATGCTTGTGTTTCTGGTTCTGACAGTGCAGTAATATCTAACAAGCAATCTAACAATTACCCAACAACTACCTAATACACACACATCTAAAATGGGTGAAGGAGAACCCTTTCTGTCCCAGCTTTGATGCACCAACCTCACCTTCTGGGTGGTAGCGGTGTGAACAGGCAGTGGCTCGGGTGGTTGTTGTCTTTGATCTTTTTTGCCTTCCTGTGACATCTGGTGCTATATTTGTCATGGAGGGCAGGTAGTTTCTCCCCGGTGATGCGTTGTGCAGACCGCACCGACCGCACTAATCCTAACCATTCTTTAAATGTTATAGGCCTATTTCTGTTTGGACCTATTTATCAAAAGTGTTGGAACAACTTGTCAATAATCAACTGACTGGCTTTCTTGATGTCTGTAATATTCTCTCTGGTATGCAATCTGGTTTCCCCTGAGGTTATGGATGTGTCACTGCAACCTTGAAGGTCCTAAATTATGACACTTTTGCCCTTGATTCTAAGGAATGTTGTGCTGCTATTTTTATAGGCCAAGCTTTTGATATGGTAGACCACTCCATTATTGTGAGTATTGGTGTCTCTGAGGGTTCTTTCGCCTGGTTTACTAACTACCTCTCCCAAAAGAGTGCAGTGTGTAAAGTTAGAGCATCTTCTGTCTCAGCCACTAACTGTCACTAAGGGAGTACCCTAAGGGTCGATCCCAGGCCCCACACTCTTCTCAATGTACATCAACAACATAGCTCAGGCAGGCAGTAGGAAGGTCTCTCATGCATTTACAGGGGCAAGAAAAAGTATGTGAACCCTTTTCGATTACCTGGATTTCTGCATAAATTAGTCATAAAATTTGATCTGATCTTTATCATTGCCTGATGTGAACCATGCCTCGAACAAAGAGATCTTAGAAGACCTAATATTTAGTTGTTGACTTGCATAAAGCTGGAAAGGGTTACAAAAGTATCTCTAAAAGCCTTGATGTTCATCAGTCCACGGTAAAACAAATTGTGTATAAATGGAGAAAGTTCTTGTCTGTTGCTACTCTCCCTAGGAGTGGCTGTCCTGCAAAGATGACTGCAAGAGCACAGCACAGAATGCTCAATGAGGTTAAGAAGAATCTTAGAGTTTCAGCTAAAGACTTACAGAAATCTCTGGAAGATGCTAACATCTCTGACCTGTATACAATACGTAAAACACTAAACAAGAATGGCTTTTCATGGGAGGACACCACGGAAGAAGCCACTGCTGTCCAAAAAAAACATTGCTGCACGTCTGAAGTTCTCAAAAGAGCACCTGGATGTTCCCCAGTGCTACTGCCAAAATATTCAGTGGGACGGATGAAACTACAGTTGAGTTGTTTGGAAGGAACACACAACACTATGTGTGTAGAAAATAAGGCCCAGCACACCAACATCAAAACCTCATCCCAACTGTAAAGTATGGTGAAGGGAGCATCATGGTTTGCTGCCTCAGGGCCTGGACAGCTTGCTATCATTGACGGAAAAATGAATTCCCAAGTTTTTCAAGACATTTTGCAGAAGAATGTAATGCTATTTGTCCACCAATTGAAGCTCAACAGAAATTGGGTGCTGCAACAGGACAACAACCTATTTGACAGATGTAAATCAACAACTGAACGGCTTCAATAGAAGAAAATATGCCTTTTGGAGTGGCCCAGTCCTGAGCTCAAGCCGATTTTAGATGCTGTGGCATGACCTCGAGAGCGGTTCACTCGAGACATCCGAAGAATATTGCTGAACTGAAACAGTTTTTTGTAAAGACGAATGGTCCAAAATTCTTCCTGACCATTGTGCAGAAAACTACAGAAACCATTTGTTTGAGGTTATTGCTGCCAAAGGAGGGTCAACCAGTTATTAAATCCAAGGGTTCACATACTTTTTCCAACCAGATTGTGTTTGTCTATTGTTGTGACTTAGATGAAGATCAGATCAAATGTTCTAACCAATTTATGCAGAAATCCAGGTAAATTCAAAGGGTTCACATACCTTTCCTGCCTCTGTATATGCAGGTTATAGTCTTATACTCAGCTGGCCCCTCCCTGGATTTTGTTATCCGCTCTTCAACAAAGCGTACTGAGTGTCCAACAAGCCCTCTCTGCCTTTAATCCTGTTCTGAACAACTCCAAAACAAAGGTAATGTGGTTTGGTAAGAAGAATGCCCCCCACCGTGTGATTACTACCTCTTGAGGGTTTAGAGCTTAAGGTAGTCACCTCCTTAAGCACTTGGGTGTATGGCTAGACGGTACACTGTCCTTCTCTCAGCACATATCCCAAGCTGCAAGCTAAGGTTAAATCTGGACTTGGTTTCTTCTATCGTATTCGCTACTCTTTCACTCCAGCTGCCAAACTAACCCTGATTCAGGTGACCATCCTACCCATGCTAGCTTACAGAGAAGTAATTTATAGATTGGCAGGTAAGGGTGCTGTCGAGCGGCTAGATGTTCTTTACCATTCGGCAATAGGGCTCACTCCCCACTCTCTGAGATACCTACTGCAACCCTCATCCTCCAGATACAATACCCATTCTGCCAGTCACATTCTGTTAAAGGTCCCCAAAGCACACACATCACTGGGTCACTCTTCTTTTCAGTTCGCTTCAGGTAGAGACTGGAACGAGCCGCGACACTCAAACTAGACAGTTTTATCTCCCATCTCTTCATTCTAACTGACAGTTGTGGCTGTTTCACGTGATGTATTGTTGTCTCTATCTTCTTGCACTTTGTTGTTGTCTGTGCCCAATAGTGTTTGTACCATGTTTTGTGCTGCTACCATGTTGTGTTGCTACCATGCTGTGTTGTCATGTGTTGCTGCCTTGCTATGTTGCATACGTAGAATGTATGCACACATGACTGTAAGTCGCTTTGGATAAAAGTGTCTGCTAAATGGCATATATTATTATTATTATTATTATTGACTTAGGTCTCTCTTTATGTAGTGTTGTGGTGTCTCTCTTGTCTTGATGTGTGTGTTGTCCTATATTTTTGTTGAACATTTTAATCCCAGCCCTCGTCCCCGCAGGGCGTGTTTTGCCTTTTGGCAGGCTGCAATCGTAAATAAGAATTTGTTCTTAACTGACTTGCCTAGTTAAATAAAGGTAACAAAAAACCCAATTGAAAACCCATTTCATGAAGCTCCCGACAAATGGTTCTTGTGCTGATGTTTCTTGCCGAGGCAGTTTGGATCTCTGTAATGAGTGTTGCAACCAAACAATTGTGTGGTTTACCACTTAGCGGCTGAGACGTTGTTGCTCCGAGATGTCTTCACTTCACAATAACAGCACTTACTGTTCACTGGGGCAGCTCTAGCAAGGCAGACATTTGACAAACTGACTTGTTGGAAAGTTGGCTTCCTATGAGGGTGCCACATTGAAAATCACTGAGCTCTTCAGTAAGGCCAATTTAATGCCAATGTTTCTCTATGGAGATTCCATGGCTGTGTGCTCGATTTTATACACCTGTCAGCAATGGGTGTGGCTGACATAGCCTAATCCACTAATTTGAACGGATGTCCAGATACTTTTGGTGATGTTACTCTACTTATATGAAGGGAAATTACATTGTGAGTGAAATGATTAATCATCACTTAAGCTATTTTTCAAGGGTTAATGACCTTAGATTTGAGCATCTGTGGCCTCAATTTAATAAAATCCTATCCTAATTTAAAAAATTGATGTTACTACTCCTACTTTTGGCGCAATGTTATCATAATGGTAAAAACTCGAAAGTCATTAACCTGCCATATTAGGTGATTTTTCAAAATGCCACCGCAAATAAAGAACGATATAATATCCATATATGTGAAGAAAATATTTTGGTCTGTTGAATATGAAAGGGACAGCATACTTAGCTCCAGGACCCAAATGTTATTAATGAATCACTTGTTTTGAGTGAACATGTTTTTCCATGTGTTGTGTCACACTTGCAGATCACGTCCAGAATGAAGGGAATTATGGCCAGGCACTGGACAAGTTTGGTAGCAACTTCATCAGCAGGGACAACCCCGATCTAGGAACCGCCTTTGTCAAGTTCTCCAGCCTCGTCAAGGACCTGTCCGCACTTCTGAAGAACCTGGTGAGATTTTTTTAAGGGGATTTAATAAACAGATAGTGATCATGGCTCTGTATTAAACTGCGTTGCCGTGACTTCGTTTTGGACTTGGGGACTGTGAAAAGATCCCTGGTGGCATGTAATTGTGAGGTGTGTATGGGAGTCTGAGCTGAATGTTAATTGATTATGCAGACAATAGGACATTTTTGAATTTTTATAATAAAAACTAGAAGATAAGTAGTTAATCTCTCATCAACCCTCAACCATGAAAGTCTGGTATGCATGTTTGTTATTTCTGTATGTGCAGTTAAGAGCAAGGCATGCTTCTCTGTTTTGAGCCAGCTGTAGTTTTGCACGGTTTTTCTGTGCTGTACTAGACCATATTACCGGACAGTAATCAAGATGGGACCAAAGCCTCAACTAGTACAGTTTGTTTTGTGTGTTGTTTAAATTTGATTTATTTCACCTTTATTTAACCAGGTAGGCTAGTTGAGAACAAGTTCTCATTTGCAACTGCGACCTGGCCAAGATCAAGCAAAGCAGTGTGACACAGACAACAACACAGAGTAACACATGGAGTAAACAATAAACAAGCCAATAACACAAACAAATCAATGACACAGTAGAAAAAATGAAGTCTATATACAGTCTATATACAGTGTGAGCAAAAGGCATGAGGAGGTAGGCAATAATAGGCCATAGGAGCGAATAGTTACAATTTAGCAGATTAATACTGGAGTGATAAATGAGCAGATGATGATGTGCAAGTAGAGATACTGATGTGCAGAAAAGTAAATAAATAAAATAAAAATAAAAACAGTATGGGGATGAGGTAGATAGATTGGGTGGGCTATTTACAGATGGACTATGAACAGCTGCAGCGATAGGTAGCTGCTCAGATAGTTGATGTTTACATAGTTGATGTTGGTGAGGGAAATAAAAGTCTCCAACTTCAGAGATTTTTGCAATTCGTTCCAGTCACTGGCAGCAGAGAACTGGAAGGAAAGGCGGCCAAATTAGGTGTTGGCTTTGTTTTGTGTGTCAAAAAACGCAGAACATATATTTATTACAGACACCGTTTCCAATCTTCACAACAACTTTGTCAATATGACTTGACCATGATAATTGACCATCCAATGTCATCCTGTTCCTAGGAGTTTAGCTTCCTCCACTTGCTGAATGCTCACACACCCTTTATGTACAACTCCAGTTGAGGTTTAGGTCTTAGAGAATATTTTGAAACAGCGAAGCATCCCCACACCATCTCCTCCATGCTTCACGGTGGGAACCACATGTGGAGATCATCCGTTCACCTTCTCTGCGTCTCACAAAGACGTGGCGGTTGGAACCAAAAATCTCTCATTTGGACTCATCAGACCAAAGGACAGATTTCCACCGGTTTAATGTCCATCCTTTGCTTTATTTCAGCTGGTCTTTTACCAAATAGGGTTATCTTCTGTGTCTGTTACTTGAACTCTGTGAAGCATTTATTTGGTCTGCAATGTGAGGTGCAGTTAACTCTAAGGAACTTATCCTCTGCAGCCGAGGTAACCTTGGGTCTTCCTTTCCTGTGGCGGTCCTCATGAGAGCCAGTTTCTTCATCATCGCTTGATGGTTTTTGCGACTTGATGGTTTTTGCACTTGATTAAACGTTCAAAGTTCTTGACATTTTCCGGATTGACTGACCTTCATGTCTTAAAGTAGTGACAGAATTTTGTGTCTATTTGCTTATTTGAGCTGTTCTTGCCATAATATGGACTTTTATCAAATAGGGCTATCTTCTGTATACCAACCCTACCTCGTCACAACAAAACTGATTGGCTCAAACACATGATAAAGGAAAGGAATTCCACAAATTAAGGTTCACCTGTTAATTGAAATGCATTCCAAGTGACTACATCATGGAGCTGGTTGAGAGAATGCCAAGAGTAAAGTGTGGCTACTTTGAAGAATCTCTAATATAAAATATATTTTGTTGAACACTTTTTTTGGTTATGACATGATTCCATATATGTTATTTCATAGTTTTGATGTCTTCACGTCCAAACGTTTGACTGGTACTATATATACACGAGTTCCTCTGTCCAGTGTCTGTGTTCTTTTGCCCATCTAAAGTATTTATTTTTTTGGCCAGTCTGAGATATGGCTTTTTCTTTGCAACTTTCCTAGAAGGCCAGCATCCCGGAGTCGCCTCTTCACTGTTGATGTTGAGACTGGTGTTTTGCGGGTACCATTTAATGAAGCTGCCAGTTGAGGACTTGTGAGGTGTCTGTTTCTCAAACTAGACACTAATGTACTTGTCCTTGTTAAGGGAATTTTTATCAATAATGACTAATTATGTATACATTTCAATCAGGACTGACTAACCAGAATACTATTATGTTACTGTATATGTACTAATCAGAATACTATTATGTTACTGTATATGTACTAATCAGAATACTATTATGTTGCTGTATATGTATGAATTTTCTTTCTTAATCCTAGTACTGAATATAATGTGTGTAAATATAATGAAGAATTAGAACAATGACTGTCACTTCCTTGGTAGAATTAACTATATCTTCATTAACTATATCTTCAGACTGGCTAGAATGCACAAGAAGACCTTGACTCGGCCATAAATTATATTAAATTGATAGGAAGACGATGTGGGAAGGCTTGAAATACTGCCTTTGTACCAGGGTGGAGAAGAGAAGGGTTGGTACTGGAACTAATGACATCATTTTCAGTTTATAACCTGTGGTAAACTGTATCGTGTTCAGTACTCTCGTGAATAAACTCTGCTGTTTGACTTTAAGACTGGGCTCTGTCCATTAATATAAAATAAGGGTCTTACAAATCCTTATGAATTGACAGAGTTTTAAAATTTTAATTGGGTATTAAAACAGAGCAATTTAATTCCTGCAACAGTCCTCTTGCTCAGTTGTGCACCGGAGCCTCTCACTTCTCTTTCAATTCTGGTTAGATTCAGTTTGTGCTGTTCTGTGAAGGGAGTAGAACACAGCATTGTATGAGATCTTCAGTTTCTTGGCAATTTCTCTCATGGAAAAGCCTTCATTTCTCAGAACAAGAACAGACTGCTGAGTTTCAAAAGAAAGAACATTGTTTCTGGCCGTTTTGAGCCTGTAATCGAACCCACAAATGCTGAGGCTCCAGATACTCAACTAGTCTAAAGAAGGCACGTTTTATTGCTTCTTTTAATCAGAACAACAGTTTTCAGCTATGCTAACATAATTGCAAAAGGGTTTTCTAATGATCAATTTAACATTATTAAATTGGATTAGCTAACACAATCTACAATCCAAGATGGTGTAGCAGTCAGACGTCTTTGTCCTGTCGTGTTCCTTATATATCTTTTTCATCGCATATCCTTCAAAATATTTTGCTAAACCTCAACATCTAAATACTCTCCTGCAATCCGCCTCACCCAATGTGGTGTGGATCTGCTTTTTTGCCCTAAAGTATTTATATTTACTTCGGATCTGGAATCCCTCAACTGAAGCTAGCCAGCTAACTACCAGCTATCAGTCAGCAAACCATTGCCAGTGGTCATCATCATCAACCCTCAGCTCGGAAAGCTCTCGTCAGTTCGAACAACGTGACTCTAACCAGAGCATGTTGTTCGAATGTTGACCTGTTATTTTTATCCCCGGATTCCTACCGCAAACTGAACATTTTCATCTGGATTTTCACAACTAGCTAACCGCAATCCCGGATGACTACTCCTGGCTAGCGTTTCCATCCCAGAGCAAGCACAAATTAGCTTGAAGCTAGCCCGGGAGGGGCGCCTGTGCTACCACCGAAGTATACTCCTGGGCTACAATATCCGGACCCCTTCTACAGCCGGTATGGGGCATGGAACCCCGCAGATCCCCTAAGACTGGAATACCGACATAATCTGCCCGAGGACTCCCAACAGGTCCCTCGGGCGCGATTCCCGTTGAAGGCCCATTATGCTAACCAGCTAGGCCTGCTAGAGCTACTTGGAACCCTACTAATTCCATGACTGGTCTATCAACGTCACCGCATGAAGAGGCAGAAACAGACGTCCTCCAAAGGCTAACTTTGCTAACCCTGCTATCTGCTTGCTTGCTAACCCGCATGCCTCTCTTTTTTTTCTTTTTTACCCCCTTTTCTCCCCAATTTCGTGATATCCAATTGTTCTAGTAGCTACTATCTTGTCTCATCGCTACAACTCCCGTACGAGCTTGGGAGAGACTAAGGTTGAAAGTCATGCGTCCTCCGATACCCAACCAGCCGTACTGCTTCTTAACACAGCGCACATCCAACCCGGAAGCCAGCCGCACCAATGTGTCGGAGGGTACACCTGGCAACCTTGGTTAGCGCGCACTGCGCCCGGTCCGCCACAGGGATCGCTGGTGCGCGATGAGACAAGGACATCCCTACCGACCAAGCCCTCCCTAACCCGGACGACGCTAGGCCAATTGTGCGTCGCCCCACGGACCTCCCGGCCGCGGCCGGTTACGACAGAGCCTGGGCGCGAACCCAGGGACTCTGTTGGCACAGCTGGCGCTGCAGTACAGCGCGCCCTTAACCACTGCGCCACCCGGGAGGAATGCCTCTCTCTAATATCAATATGCCTTGTCCATTACTGTCCTGGTTAGTGATTACTGTCTTATTTCACTGTAGAGCCTCTAGCCCTGCTCAATATGTCTTAACCAACCATGTTGTTCCACCTCCTACATATGCAATGACATCACCTGGTTTAAACATCTCTAGAGACTATATCTCTCTCTTCATTACTCAATGCCTAGGTTTACCTCCAATGTACTCACATCTTACCTTACCTTTGTCTGTACACTATGCCTTTAATCTATGCTATCGTGCCCAGAAACCTGCTCCTTTTACTCTCTGTTCCGAACGTGCTAGACGGCCAGTTCGTATAGCATTTAGCTGTCCCCTTATCCTACTTCTCCTCTGTTGTTCTGGTGATGTAGAGGTTAATCCAGGTCCTGCAGTGCCTAGCTCCACTCCCACTCCCCAGGTGCTCTCATTTGTTGACTTCTGTAACCGTAAAAGCCTTGGTTTCATGCCTACTAGAAGCCTACTCCCTAAGTTTGTTTTACTCACTGCTTTAGTACACTCTGTTAACCCAGATGCCGTGTCTGAATCCTGGTTTAGGAAAACCACCAAAAACCTTGAAATTTCCATTCCTAACTATAACATTTTCCGCCAAGATAGAACTGCCAAAGGGGGCGGTGTTGAAATCTACTGCAGAGATAGATAGCCTGCAGAGTTCTGTATTACTAAGTCTGTACCCAAATAATTTGAGCTTCTACTCCTAAAAATTCACCTTTCCAGAAACAAGTTTCTCACTGTTGCCACTTGCTATAGACCTCACTCTGCCCCCAGCTGTGCCCTCGATACCATATGTGAATTGATCGCCCCCCATCTATCTTCTGAGCTCGTGCTACTAGGTGACCTAAACTGGGACATGCTTGATTAACACACCGGCCAACCTACAAACTAAGCTTGATGTCCTCAATCTCACACAAATGATCAATGAACCTACCAGGTACAACCCCAAATCAGTTATCACGGGCACCCTCATAGATATCATCCTAATGAACTTGCCCTCCAAATACTCCTCTGCTGTTTTCAATCAAGATCTCAGCGATCACTGCCTAAATCCGTAATGGGTGTGCAACCAAACGACCACCCCTCATCATTGTCAAACGCTCCCTGAAACATTTCTGCGAGCAGGCCTTTCTAATCGACCTGGCCGGGGTATCCTGGATTGATATTGACCTCATCCCGTCAGTAGATGATGCCTGGCTATTCTTTAAAAGTGCTTTCCTCACCATCTTAAATAAGCATGCCCCTCTCAAAAAATGTAGAACTAGGAATAGATATAGTCCTTGGTTCACTCCAGACCTGTCTGCCCTTGACCAGCACAAAAACATCCTGTGGCGTTCTGCATTAGCATCGAATAGACCCCGTGATATGCATCTTTTCAGGGAAGTTAGGAACAAATATACACAGGCAGTTAGAAAAGCTAAGGCAAGCTTTTTCAAACAGAAATTTGCATCCTGTAGTACTAACTCAAAAATGTTCTGGGACACTGAAGTCCATGGAGAATAAGAGCACCTCCTCCCTGCTGGCCACTGCTCTGAGGCTAGGAAACACTGTCACCACCGATAAATCCACTACAATTGAGAATTTCAACAAGCATTTCTCTATGTTTGGCCATGCTTTCCACTTGGCTACCCCTACCCCGGTCAACTGCCTGGTACCCTCCACAGCAACCTGCCAAAGCCCCCACCATTTCTCCTTTACCCAAATCCAGATAGCTGATGTTCTGAAAGAGCTGCAAATCTGGACCCCTACAAATCAGCCGGGCTAGACAATCTGGACCCTCTCTTTCTACAAATATCTGCCGAAATTGTTGCAACCCCTATTGCTAAACCTCTCTCTCGTATCGTCTGAGATTCCCAAAGATTGGAAAGTTGCCGCGGTCATCCCCCTCTTCAAAGGGGGAGAAACTCTAGACCCAAACTGTTACAGACCTATATCTATCCTACCCTGTCTTTCTAAGGTCTTCGAAAGCCAAGTTAACAAACAGATTACTCACCATTTTGAATCCCACCGTACCTTCTCCGCTATGCAATCTGGTTTCAGAGCTGGTCATGGGTGCACCTCAGCCACGCCAAGGTTCTAAACGACATCATAACCGCCATCGATAAGAGACATTACTGTGCAGCCGTATTCATCGACCTGGCCAAGGCTTTCGACTCTGTCAATCACAACATTCTTATTGGCAGACTAGATAGCCTTGGTTTCTCAAATGATTTCCTCGCCTGGTTTACCAACTACTTCTCTGATAGAGTTCAGTGTGTCAAATCAGAGAGACTGTTTTCCGGTCCTCTGACAGTCTCTATGAGTGTGCCACAGGGTTCAATTCTCAGGCCGACTCTTTTCTGTATACATCAATGATGTTGCTCTTGCTGCTGGTGATTCTCTGATCCACCTCTACGACACCATTCTGTATACGTCTGGCCCCTCCTTGGACACTGTGTTAACTAACCTCCAGACGAGCTTCAATGCCATTACAACTCTCCTTCCGTGGCCTCCAACTGCTCTTAAACGCAAGTAAAACTAAATGCATGGTATTCAATCGATCACTGCCCGCACCTGCCTGCCTGTCCAGCGTCACTACTCTGGACGGCTCTGACTCTGAATACGTGGACAACTACAAATACCTAGGTGTCTGGTTACACTGTAAACTCTCCTTCCAGACTCACATCAAACATCTCCAATCCAAAGTTAAATCTAGAATCGGCTTCCTATATCGCAACAAAGCATACTTCACTCATGCTGCCAAACATACCCTCGTAAAACTGACCATCCGACCGATCCTTAACTTTGGTGATGTCATCTATAAAATAGCCTCCAACACTACTCAACAAACTGGATGCAGTCTATCACAGTGCCATCCGTTTTGTCACCAAAGCCCCATACACTACCCACCATTGCGACCTGTACGTCTCGTTGGTTGGCCCTCGCTTCATACTCATCGCCAAATCCACTGGCTACAGGTTATCTACAAGTCTCTGCTAGGTAAAGCCCCGCCTTATCTCAGCTCACTGGTCACCATAGCAGCACCCACTCGTAGCACGCTGTCCAGCAGGTATATCTCACTGGTCACCTCCAAAGCCAATTCCTCCTTTGGTTGTCTTTCCTTCCAGTTCTCTGCTGCCCATGACTGGAACGAATTGCAAAAATCTCTGAAGCTGGAGACTCACATCTCCCTCACTGGCTTTAAGCACCAGCTGTCAGAGCAGCTTACAGATCACTGCACCTGTACATAGCCCATCTGTAAACAGCCCATCTATCTACCTACCTCATCCCCATACTGGTATTTATTTATTTATTTATTTTGCTCCTTTGCACCCCAGTATCTGTACCTGCACATTCATCGTCTGCCAATCTACCATTCCAGTGTTTAATTGCAATATTGTAATTACTTCGCCACCATGGCCTATTTATTTCCTTAACTTACCTCATTTGCACTCACTGTATATAGACTTTTTGTTTTCTTTTGTTCTACTGTATTATTGACTGTATGTTTTGTTTATTCCATGTGTAACTCTGTTTTGTATGTGTCGAATTGCTATGCTTTATCTTGGTCAGGTCGCAGTTGCAAATTAGAACTTTTTCTCAACTGGTTAAATAAAGGTGAAATAAAAAAAATAAACACAATGTGCCATTGGAACACAGGAGTGATGGTTGCTGATAATGGGCCTCTGTACGCCTATGTATATATTCCATAAAGAATCTGCCGTTTCCAGCTAGAATAGTCATTTACAACATTAACAATGTCTACACTATATTTCTGATCAATTTTGTTATTTCAATGGACAAGAAATGTGCTTTTCTTTCAAAAACAAGGACATTTCTAAGTGACCCTAAACTATTGAACAGCTGTGTGTGCGTGCATATGGACAGTTGAAGTTGTGATACAGTGTATGTAAACTTCCAATTCCAGTGGGTCACAAAGCTAGGAAAATTCCAGAAAATGATGTCATGGCTTTAGATGCTTCTGATAATTTACATAATTTGGGTCAATTGGACGTGTACTTGTGTATGTATTTCAAGGCCTACCTTCAAACTCAGTGCCTCTTTGCTTAACATCATGGGAAAATCAAAAGAAATCATCCACAAGTCTGGCTCATCCTTGGGAGAGATGGTGTGCATGTGAGATTCCTCCTCAATTTCCAAACGCCTGAAGGTGCCACGTTCATCTGTAAAAACAATGGCACACAAGTATAAACACCATGAGACCACGCAGCCGTCATTCCGCTCAGGAAGGAGACGCGTTCTGTCTCCTAGAGATGAACGTACTTTGGTGCGAAAAGTGCAAATTATTCCCAGAACAACAGTAAAGGACCTTGTGAAGATGCTGCAGGAAACCGGTACAAAAGTATCTATCCACAGTAAAACAAGTCCTATATCGACATAACCTGAAAGGCCGCTCAGCAAGGAAGAAGCTACTGCTCCAAATCCACCATAAAAAAAGACAGACTACGGTTTGCAACTGCATATGGGGACAAAGATTGTGCTTTTTGGAGAAATGTCCTCTGGTCTGATGAATCAAAAATAGAACTGTTTGGCCATAATGACCACCGTTATGCTTGGAGACAAAAGGGGGAGGCTTGCAAGCCGAAGAACCCCATCCCAACCGTGAAACACGGTTGTGGCAGCATCATGTTGTGGGGCTGCTTTGCTGCAGGAGGGACTGTTGCACTTCACAAAATAGATGGCGTCATGAGAAATTAAAATTACGTGGATATATTGAAGCAACATCACAAGACATCAGTCAGGAAGTTAAATGGGTGTTCCAAATGGACAATGACCCCAAGCATACTTCCAAAGTTGTGGCAAAATGGCTTAAGGAGAACAAAGTCAAGGTATTGGAGTGGCCATCACAAAACCCTGACCTCAAGCCTATAGACAATTTGTGGTCAGAACTGAAAAAGCGTGTGTGAGCAAGGGGGCCTACAATTCTGACTCAGTTACACCAGCTCTGTCAGGAGGAATTTTGGGAAAGCTTGTGGAAGGCTACCCAAAATGTTTGACCCAAGTTAAACAATTTAAATGCAATGCAACCAAATACTAATTGAGTGTATCTAAACTTATGACCCACTGGGAATGTGATGAAAAATAAAATCTGAAATAAATCATTCTCTCTACTAATATTCTGACATTTCACATTCTTAAAATTGAGTGGTGATCCTAATTTACATTACATTACATTTAAGTCATTTAGCAGACGATCTTATCCAGAGCGACTTACAAATTGGTGCATTCACCTTATGACACCTAAAACAGGGAATTTTTCCTGGATTAAATGTCATTTAAATGAAATGTATTTGGTGTTTGTAAACTTCCTGAGTGGCAGATCAAATGCAAGCCTGGCAATATAATTAAAATATGCCACTTTGCAGGTGCTTTTGTCCAAAACGGTGAAAACATTTCTAGGATGTCTGTAATGATTCCTTTTGGAATTAAATCCATGACCTCGGTGTTGCTGGTGCCATTCTCTTACCAATTGATCCTTCGCTAAGCCCTACCCCTTTGGTTACTGTTGCAACCTCTGACAACATTTTCCCTGGAAGCCACATTCTAACCACATGCGAAATCCCCTCACAATGGTCTCAAACTGTGTTTTTAATACAACAGGTTCTGCATTTCAGTAGTAAATACCCCTGGTGCCCTATTAAATTATTTAGCCATTTAAACAATTTGTTTTTGTATGAAAACTATTTTGTAATGCCCTCCAATGGCTTTGATGTGTTTCAAACGTGATCTTTTTCCGAGACTTCGGAGTCGACCACAGTTGCTATCCATTGGAGCACTGCGATTGGTTGGCCAAAATTCTGGGGCAGATCTTAGCGACGGGTCAATTGAGCCAGGCAATATCGAAGAACCACAAAGATAAATGTGTGTATTGGTTGTCATTCACTGGCTCTGTGCATGACACCTCAAATTCAAGTACTGTGATTAGAGCTGCCAAATTCCCATCGAAATAAAATCTTTGTTGTTTTGAGAATGAACCATCCTCTGTCTCATCCACAGCTCCAGAGCTTGAGCCATAATGTGATCTTCACCCTGGACTCTCTTCTCAAAGGGGACCTCAAAGGAGTTAAGGGGGTAAGTTGTTGCTGTATTGGATAGAATCCACGACCTCATCATGTCCTGCCAAGTTAATAAGAGGCATCTCTTTGCAAAGATTACTGACCCATAACATCATTAAACCTAAATCTGAAAATCTACATAGTAAATCTCAGAAGTACTAGTCAGTGGGTTTTTCACTCTGGCTTTCCTTTAATACACAGTCCAAAATAAATATGTCCTATTTTTGACTGCCATTTCCTGATGTCATCCCCAAAATTCTGCTGGGCCTTTTTTCTTGTTAATGCATGAGTGTACATCAAATCAAATTGTATTAGTCACATACACCGAATACAACCTTACAGTGAAATGCTTACTTACGAGCCCCTAACCGACAATGCAGTTTAACAAAAATATGGATAAGAATAAGAAATAAAAGTAACAAGTAATTAAAGAGCAGCAGTAAAATAATAATAGCGGGACTATATACATGGGGCTACCGGTACAGAGTCAATGTGCGATGGTACTGGTTAGTTGAGGTAATATGTACATGTAGGTGGAGTTATTAAAGTGAAATGATAACAGAGAGTAGCAGTGGTGTAAATGGGGGGGGGGGGGGGGCAAATGGAAATAGTCTTCGTAGCCATTTGATCAGGTGTTCAGGAGTCTTATGGCTTAGGGGTAGAAGCTGTTTAGAAGCCTCTTGGACCTAGACTTGATGCTCCGGTACTGCTTGCCGTGTGGTAGCAGAGAGAACAGTCTATGACTAGGGTGGCTGGAATCCTTGACAATGTTTAGGGCCTTCCTCTGACACCGCCTGGTATAGGGGTCCTGGATGGCAGGAAGCTTGGCCCCAGTGATGTACTGGGCCGTTCGCACTACCCACTGTAGTGCCTTGTGGTCAGGGGCCGAGCAGTTGCCATACCAAGCAGTGATGCAACCAGATGCTCTAGATGGTGCAGCTGTTGAAACTTTTGAGGATCTGAGGACCCATCCCAAATCTTTTCAGTCTCTTGAGGGGGAATAGGTTTTGTCGTGCCCTCTTCACAACTGTCTTGGTGTGCATGGACCATGTTAGTTTGTTAGTGATGTGGACACCAAGGAACATGAAGCTCTCAACCTGCTCTACTGCAGCCCCGTCGATGAGAATGGGGGCGTGCTTGGTCCTCTTCTTCCTGCAGTCCACAATCATCTCTTTTGTCTTGATCACGTTGTGGGAGAGGTTGTCATCCTGGTACCACACTGTCAGGTCTCTGACCTCCCTATAGGCTGTCTCGTCGTTGTCGGTGATCAGGCCTACACACTGTTGTCATTGGCAAACTTAATGATGGTGTTGGAGTCGTGCCTGGCCATGCAGTCATGAGTGAACAGGACTGCGCACACACGCCTGAGGGCCCCTGTGTTAAGGATCAGCCTGGCAGATGTGTTGCTACCTACCCTCACCACCTGGGGGTGGCCTGTCAGGAAGTCCAGGATCCAGTTGCAGAGGGAGGTGTTTAGTCCCGGGGTCCTTAGCTTATTGATGATCTTTGAGGGCACTATGGTGTTGAACGCTGAGCTGTAGTCAATGAATAGCATTCTCACATAAGTGTTCCTTTTGTCCATGTGGGAAAGGGCATTGCAGAGTGCAATAGAGATTGCATCATCTGTGGATCTTTTGGGGTGGTATGCAAATTGGAGTGGGTCTAGGGTTTTTTGGATAATGGCGTTGATGTGAGCCATGACCAGCCTTTCAAAGCACTTCATGGCTACAGACGTGAGTGCTACGGGTCGGTAGTCATTTAGGCAGGTTATTTTATTGTTCTTGGGCACAGGGACTATGGTGGTCTGCTTGAAACATGTTGGTATTACAGCTTTGGACAGAGGTTGAAAATGTCAGTGAAGACACTTGCCAGTTGGTTTGCACATGCTCGCAGTACACGTCCTGACAATCCGTCTGGCCCTGCAGGACTTTGTGAATGTTGACCTGTTTAAAGGTCTTACTCACATCGGCTGTGGAGAGCATGATCACACAATCTTCCAGAATAGCTGGTGCTCTCATGCATTTTTCAGTGTAATTTGTCTGGAAGTGAGCATATAAGTAGTTTAGCTCGTCTGGTAGGCTCATGTCACTGGGCAGCTCTCGGTTTGGGCTTCCCTTTGTAGTCTGTAATGGTTTGCAAGCCCTGCCACATCCAACGTGCGTCAGAGCCAGTGTAGTACGATTCAATCTAAGTCCTTTATTGAAGCTCTGCCTGTTTGATGGTTCATCGGTGGTATAGCGGGATATCTTATAAGCTTCCGGGTTAGAGTCCCACTCCTTGAAAGCTGCAGCTCTAGCCTTAAGCTCAGTGCGAATGTGGCCTTTAATCCATGGCTTCTTGTTGAGGTTTGTACGTACCGTCACTGTGGGTACGACGTCATCAACGCACTTATTGACGAAGCTAATAACTGATGTGGTGTGCTCCTCGATTCCATCTGAGGTATCCCGGGAAGCATATTCCAGTTTCTGCTAGCAAAACAGTCCTGTAGCTTAGCATCGGCTTCATCTGACCACATTTTTATTGATCTAGTCACTGGTGCTTCCTGCTTTAATTTTTGCTTGTAAGCAGGAATCACGAGCATAGAATTATGGTCAAATTTGTCAAATGGAGGGTGAGGGAGAGCTTTGTATCCATCTCTTTATGTAGAGTTAAGGTGGTCCAGCTTTTTTTTCCTTTCCTTTACTCACGTTTAACATGTTGATAGAAATTTGCTAAAACCGATTTAATTTTCCCTCCATTAAAGTCCCCGGCTACTAGGAGCGCCGCCTCTGGGTGAGCATTTTCTTGTTTGCTTATGGCGGAACACAGCTCATTCAATGCTATCTTAGTGCCAGCCTCTGACTGTGTTGGTATGTAAAACAGCTATGAAAAATACAGATCAAAACTCTCTAAGTAGGTATTGTGGTCTACAGTTTATCATGAGATACTTTACCTCAGGTGAGCAATAGATAAATACATAGTCCACTGCCCCATGTCTTACCAGATGCCGCTATTCTATCCTGCCAGTGCAGCTTATAGCCAGCTGTATGTTGATAGTGTTGTCATTCAACCACGACTCTGTGAAGCATAAGATATTACAGTTGTGAATGTCCCGTCGGTAGTTCAATCTTACGCGTAGGTCATCAGTTTTATTGTCCAAAGATTGCCCATTTGCTAGCAGAATGGAAGGAAGGGTTTATTTGATCGCCTACGAAATCTCAGAAGGCAGCCCGCCCTCCGGTCCCTTTTTCTGCGCCTCCTCATCACGCAAATAACAGGGATCTGGGCCTGTTTCTGAGAAAGCAGTACATCGTTCGCGTAGGCCTCGTCAGTATCCTTAAAGGAGAAAAAGTATTCTGCCAGTCTGTGGTGAGTAATCGCAGTCATGATGTCCAGAAGTTATTTTTGGTCATAAAGCAGCAACATTTATGTGAAACAATAGTTACAAACAACACTAATAACAAACAAAAAAACACAATCGGATGGGGGCACATAAAAAGTCTGCCGCCTTCTCCGGTGCCATCTTAAATCCGTGTACACAAGACACAGAAATGTCTTCTGTACACAGAAATGTCTTGTCTCAAAACAGAAAATACATTCATCAAAACTAAAAGATACCGTAAAACCAGCTTTGCACACCTGATTATGGAGAGTTTCTCCCATTCTTCTCTGCAGATCCTCTCAAACTCTGTCAGGTTGGATGGGGAGCGTCACTGCACAGCTATTTTCAATCCGGTTCAAGTCCAGCCTCTGGCTGAGCGACTCAAGAACATTCAGAGACTTGGCTGTATGCTTAGGGTTGTTGTCCGTTGGAAGGTGAACCTTCGCCCCCTGTCTGAGGTCCTGAGTGCTCTGGAGCAGGTTTTTATCAAGGATCTCGCTGACTTTGCTTCGTTCATCTTTCCCTCAATCCTGACTTGTCTCCCAGTCCCTGCTGCTGAAAAACATCCCCACAGCATAATGCTGCCCCCACCATGCTTCATTTTAGGCATGGTTCCAGATTTCCTCCAGAAGTTACTGTTGGCATTCAGGCCAAAGAGTTCAATCTTGAGTTCAATCTTGGCAAACTCCAATTGGGCTGTCATGTGCCTTACTGAGTAGTGGCTTCCGTCTGGCCACTCTACCATAAAGACCTGATTTGGTGGAGGGCTGCAGAGATGGTTGTCCTTCAGGAAGATTATCTCATCTGCACAGAAGAACTAGAGCTCTGTCAGAGTGACCATCGGGTTCTTGGTCACCTCCCTGACCAAGGCCCTTCTCCCTCGATTGCTCAGTTTAGCCGGGCGGCCAGCTCTAGGAAGAGTCTTGGTTTTTCCAAACTTCCATATAAGAATGATGAGGCCACTGTGTTCTTGGGGACCTTCAATGCTGCAGACATTTTTTGTTACCCTTCTTCAGATCTGTGCCTCGACCACAATCCTGTCTCGGAGCTTTACGGACAATTCTTTCGACCTCATGGCTTGGTTTTTGCTGTGACTTAAAAAACTGTTTTTGCTTTGCCATTATGGGGTATTTTGTGTAGATCCATAAAGCCAAGGGGTGAAAACGTCCATCTTTCTGCTATCTAAATAATTTCAGAATGCACTGTCAGTCAGTCTGGATAAGAGTGTTCTAAATTACTAAAATGGAAATGTAGAACAACAATGATCAAATATATTTGTTGAATGTCTGATTTTCTTGCCTTTTGTACTAGGATTTAGGGTTGAGAAGGTTACTTTCGAAATCCGTTCCTAGTTACCTGTCCAAAATTGTAGTCAGTAACGTAACTTTTGGATTGCCCATACTCAGTCAGCTGATTTACATTCCATTTCTTTTAGATTACTTTCCCCTTTAGAGGCTTTTGGAAAATACACAACTGTATTTTACCAATTGACATCTATTGCAGGATAAATCAATGTTAAAGTTTGTATATCTGGCCATATGTGGATGTAAAATTTTCCTTTATTGGTTGGTTATGTAGGCTTCTTCTAACCCATCGCTTTCTACTTCATATAGTATGGTTAAATTAAATCTTCACATCAAACCAAAGTCTATCAGAAATCGAGTCAGTCCAATAAATGTTATACTTCTTGGTCTTCAAGAATAGGACTTGGAAATATGTACGTATAGATTAGCCAAATTGTTTTACCTGAATATGACCCCAAAAACGAAGAACTTATGAGCTAGCCCTACTCTCGTGTTTATGATTTTGTTGTCATTGAGGACTGTTTGGGCCTATTGATTGGCATATCCTCTACCCCTTGATTCCATTCGCTCCGTTTCAGCTATTATTATGATCCGCACTCCCCCTCAGCAGCCTCCACCGGTTTGATTCCATTCGCTCCGTTCCAGCAATTATTATGAGCCGCACTCCCCCTAAGCAGCCTCCACTGGTTTGATTCCATTCCATTCGCTCCGTTCCAGCTACTATTATGAGCCGCACTCCCCCTAAGCAGCCTCCACTGGTTGGATTCCATTCCATTCGCTCCGTTCCAGCTATTATTATGAGCATGAAATGTTAACTGGTAGTCTTACTTGAAAGAACTCTATAATTATTATTTGTATCAAGTGGGTGTTCATTGTTTTACCAACTGTGCCACGACGTGCTGCAGCAGTAGGCCTAACAACAGAAACATTGCTAGACCAACACATGTCCTCCCCCTGCCCCCTGGATGTTGTTTCTCTATGAATAATTGTAATATCGAGGATTTAAAAAAGAAAGATGCAAAACCAGGAAATACAAAACAGAGAAAACAGAATTATGTGGTCTCAAAGTTATTTGACCGGGTGTGTTGACTGAGTTGGTATTTGACCGGGTGTGTTGACTGAGTTGGTATTTGACCGGGTGTGTTGACTGAGTTGGTATTTGACCAGGTGTGTCGACTGAGTTGGTATTTGACCAGGTGTGTCGACTGAGTTGGTATTTGACCAGGTGTGTCGACTGAGTTGGTATTTGACCAGGTGTGTCGACTGAGTTGGTATTTGACCAGGTGTGTCGACTGAGTTGGTATTTGACCAGGTGTGTCGACTGAGTTGGTATTTGACCAGGTGTGTCGACTGAGTTGGTATTTGACCAGGTGTGTCGACAGAGTTGGTATTTGACCAGGTGTGTCGACAGAGTTGGTATTTGACCAGGTGTGTCGACAGTTGGTATTTGACCAGGTGTGTCGACAGTTTGTATTTGACCAGGTGTGTCGACAGAGTTGGTATTTGACCAGGTGTGTCGACAGAGTTGGTATTTGACCAGGTGTGTCGACAGAGTTGGTATTTGACCAGGTGTGTCGACAGAGTTGGTATTTGACCAGGTGTGTCGACAGAGTTGGTATTTGACCAGGTGTGTCGACAGAGTTGGTATTTGACCAGGTGTGTCGACAGAGTTGGTATTTGACCAGGTGTGTCGACAGAGTTGGTATTTGACCAGGTGTGTCGACAGAGTTGGTATTTGACCAGGTGTGTCGACAGAGTTGGTATTTGACCAGGTGTGTCGACAGAGTTGGTATTTGACCAGGTGTGTCGACAGAGTTGGTATTTGACCAGGTGTGTCGACAGAGTTGGTATTTGACCAGGTGTGTCGACAGAGTTGGTATTTGACCAGGTGTGTCGACAGAGTTGGTATTTGACCAGGTGTGTCGACAGAGTTGGTATTTGACCAGGTGTGTCGACTGAGTTGGTATTTGACCAGGTGTGTCGACTGAGTTGGTATTTGACCAGGTGTGTCGACTGAGTTGGTATTTGACCAGGTGTGTCGACTGAGTTGGTATTTGACCAGGTGTGTCGACTGAGTTGGTATTTGACCAGGTGTGTCGACAGAAAATACATATCTTGTACACCAATAACCCAGGGAAGAGTTTCAGAGTAGAGGATGTGCCTATTTGAAAGCTATAAAAATGGGTAACACTTTACTTGACACACAGCGTCATAACACATTATGACACATTTACATTTAAGTCATTTAGCAGACGCTCTTATCCAGAGCGACTTACGATCATAACCATGTCATAATATGTCATAACACTGTCATTTACATATTTTGAGACATATATTGTGTGTTCATTAACATAAACATATTGTTGACACGTAGGCTATGGTGTAATGAATGACATGTTTTGCTTTGTGTGGTCGGTTTTGTGGGTTTTGACACTGTTACGGAGGTGTCATAACCAGCCATAAAATAACGCAATATATGTCACAACAGGTGTAAATATATTAGTAATGACAGTGTCATGACCATATTATGAGCTACCAAAAAGTGTTACCCAAACAATTTGTAGCTCACGATATGTTTATATATATTTTTTAAAAGCTCTCATGCTAGAAAAGGTGGAAGAACCTTG
Organism: Oncorhynchus gorbuscha; assembly: GCF_021184085.1. Taxonomy (NCBI): domain Eukaryota; kingdom Metazoa; phylum Chordata; class Actinopteri; order Salmoniformes; family Salmonidae; genus Oncorhynchus; species Oncorhynchus gorbuscha. The sequence goes on along the minus strand of NC_060194.1, from coordinate 4,483,665 downwards.
TTCTATAGGTGCGATTGACCACAGCTCCAAAAGAGTCGTTGTACATGATTGAGAAAAATGCTAATATTGATTTATTTGCAATGATTTGATTGGCTTCTTTCCTCATTAATCTTCAGGACATAAAGAAGCCGTTTGACAAGGCATGGAAGGACTATGAGGCTAAGTTGTAAGTTTGCTTTACTGTACATTTGTGTGCGTGCATATGCTTGTGTAAGTCAACTTACATTTTTTGTATTGTATTCTCTGTGACTGTATTTTGAATGTGATCCTAACCTTGAGTGGAATTCTGGATTTTTTTTCCCCCAGCACCAAAATTGAGAAAGAGAAGAGGGAGCATGCTAAACAACATGGGATGATTCGGACTGAGATTACCGGAGCTGAGATTGCAGAGGAGATGGAGAAGGAGCGACGTCTCTTCCAGTTACAGATGTGCGAGGTCAGTGAGTTTGTGTGCTTGCGTGTGGATGGGATAATATGTGCACATACTTTCTCTCTCATGCTCTGCTTTAGCTTCTCGCTCTTCCTCCAGTCTCTGTGACTGAACAAAAATATAAACGCAACATGTGTTTTCCATATGCAAAGAAAGCTTATTCCTCTCAAATGTTGTGCACAAATGTCTTTACATCCCTGTTAGTGAGCATTTCTCCTTAGCCAAAATAATCCATCCACCTGAGAGGTGTGGCATATCAAGAAGCTGATTAAACAGCATGATCATTACACAGATGTGTCTTGTGCTCTGGAGAATAAAAGGCCACTAAAACGTGCAGTTTTGTCACACAACACAATACCACAGCTGTCTCAAGTTTTGACGGAGGGTGCAATTGGCATGCTGACTGCAGGAATGTCCACCAGAGCTGTTGCCAGAGAATTGAATGTTAATTTCTCTACCATAAGCTGCCTCCCAATGTCATTTCAGAGAATTTGGCAGTACCTTCAGCCCACATTCATTGTGTGAGTGCCCAATGATGGCGGTGGGGTTATGGTATGGGCAGGCATTAGATATGGACAAAGAGCACAATTGCATTTTATTGATGGCAATTTGGCACAAAAATACAGTGACGAGATCCTCCACATCCGGCTTCTTCATCTGTATTTTTTCGTTTGTGTTTGTATTATCTGTGATTGGTTTTGTTTCTTGTTTAGTTTTTTAATCATTGTACCTAAACTGTCTGTGTAAACATGTACATGCAGGGCCCAGCTGTAAACGAGACCTTGATCTCTTTCTGTGTTCCTTGTTGAAACAAAGGTATAATAATAATCTGAGACCAGCCACCCGCACAGTTGGCAAACTGTCAGAATTTCTCATTTTTAATAGTTTTTTTTTTTAACCTTTATTTAACTAGGCAAAACACTGGGGGTCTTGACCAGGTTCTCGAACTGACTGCAGTTTGGCGTCATAACCGACTTCAGTTGGCAAATGCTCACCTTTGATTGCCATTGGTACGCTGGAGAAGAGTGAATCCCGGTTTCAACTGTACTGGGCAGATGGCAGACAGCTTGTAATGATGTCTTGGGTGTGCGGTTTGCTGTCAACATTGTGAACAGAGTGCCCCATGGTGGCGGTGAGGTTAGGATATGGGCAGGCATAAGTTACGGACAACAAACACACTTGGCATTTGGTAGCCTTCAATAGTGGCTGTACTAGAGAATGCAGGCACACGGGAGACTGGGGTTCAATTCCCCGACGGGCGGGAAGGAGTAGGCTGGCCTTGTAAATAAGAATGTGTCCTTAACTGATTCCATGTGTATTATTTCATAGTTGTGATGTCTTCACTATTATTCTACAATGAAGAAGATAGTACATATAAAGAAAAACCCTGGAATGAGGAGGTGTGTCCAAACCTTTGACTGGTACTTGCTTAATTAATTAATAGTATGGTGTTTCTACTCTTAAGAAAAACGAAATACCCTCTGGGTTTCCGTTAGGATGGAACGGAAAGTATGGCAGTGTACAATATGACGGTCGGGAATACAGTAGTGTGTTATAAAGAATCCCTGTGTCGCGCGGGAGACCGGGGTTCAATTCCCCGATGGGGAGGAAGGAGTAGGCTGGCCATTGTAAGTAAGAATTTGTTCTTAATTGACTTGCCTAGTTTAATAAAGGTTGCACTAAGAGCATACCATTTCTACACAATCATTTTCTAATTCTAGTCCAACGAATAGCCAAACAGAGATTCAGTGAAAATAAAAATCTCATTGATTTATTAAAGCCAGTCCCCAGGCTTGTCTCAGAGCAGCACAAAACGGTGCTAAAATAGTTGTCTATTCCTTCAAATCCTATTGCTTCCAACTTCAATATGCTCTTTAAATAAATAAAACCTACACCACTTTTAACATCACATTACACTAGTGAGACTCATGTCGCCTACAGTATATCAGAAAATATGACGTGACTCTCCGCCAATAATTGCATATGGAGGATATTTCTGTAATTCAGTGATATTTATTCCCATAGTAATTCGTTATGGATCCATAACTAAATAAACATTGAGTATTTTTATCAGTATTTTATTAATGAAAGCATAAAGATGCCATTGTTACATTGTTTTAGTTTGAACGTGCAGACTGGCACTAAGAACAGAACAGCAGGAACGTTTCCCTAGTCAGCTCCATTATTAGTTACATTGGTTTAGTTTGAACAGGCAGACTGGCACTAAGAACAGAACAGCAGGAACGTTTCCCTAGTCAGCTCCATTATTAGTGCAAAGCCCCTTAAAGTGTTGCTAGTGTGGTGGGGAGGGGGTCCATCCCCCTTCCCCTTCCTCCTCCTCCCTTCCCCATGGGCTAGGTCGGTCTTCTTTGCGCGGCTCTGCGGCCCACCCCGTGCCCCCTGCCCCCTGCCCTCGTGCCTTGAACCTGGCGCACTTTCAGTGGATACAGTTGGAGAACTGCAAGGCAATCCCATTGTGCGCCACTCGGGAGCCATTACCAATATGACCAATATGTATTGTCCTGCTAATAACAGGGTTAATAATATATCTGTGAGAATATCCAACAGGCTTTTATATAATTATACATTTTATAAATGTATTTATAATAATAATCGCTTTGTTTAAAAAATAACAATATTTTGGAGATGATTTAGTTTTCAAATTAAGTAAAATGAGTGAGAAAAAGCCATTCTTGAACATGGGGTGAGACATCGTTACTAATTTGTAAATAAAGCCAGTTTGTTATTTAGAATTCTTTCTGTTTTTAGAGGGAGAGAAAGCAAAATCCTACAATCATCTCATGGGTCTCCCAGTCGAGGGCAGCACGGGTATTGATCCAGCATCTGTAGCAATACAGCTTGCACTGCTATGCAGTGTCTTAGATCGTTACACCACTCTGTGCAACATGACCGGTTGGGTCGACAGTACTACAGTGTGTATGTCTTTGTTGTCTCTCTGTTGAAATCACTGGTCCATCTGGGGAGTAATTTGACAGAAAGTCTCTGATTTGTCCATCAGAGAGCAAGGTCTTTCGTAGTTGTAGCTCTGTTATGATGAATACGCCACACTCAGTCAAGTTTACTAGACTACAGTACTTAAACAGCTACAGACTGAATGTTCCTGTGTAGTCCTTCATCTAGTCCTTTAACTTCCCTTTCGTTGTGTGGGAGAGTTTCTGCAGGTATTTACGACTGTCATCAAACTGTAGTGGGAGGGTGGTGTATCTTAAACCTATGATCCTCACCCAAAAGGGCAAGTCATGACAATGTTTACTATTTTTTTACATTGTTAATATTGAAGACATCAAAACTATGAAATAACACACATGGAGTCATCGAGTAACCAAAAAATATATTTTATATTTGAGGTTCTTCAAAGTTGCCACACTTTCTTGACAGATTTGCTCACTCTTGGCACTTTCTCAACCAGCTTCACCTGGAATGCTTTTCTAACAGTCTTGAAGAAGTTCCCACATATGCTGAGCTAGTGTTGGCTGCTTTTCCTTCACTCTGCTGTCCAACTCATCCCAAACCATCTCAATTTGGTTGAGGTCAGGTGATTGTGGAGGCCAGGTCATCTGATGCAGCACTCCATCACTCTCTTTCTTGGTCAAATAGCCCTTACAAAGCCTGGAGGTGTGTTGGGTCATTGTCCTGTTAAAAACAAATGATAGCCCCCTAAACCAGGTGGGATCGTGTATCGCTGCAGAATGCTGTGGTTGCCATGCTGGTTAAGTGTGCTTTGAATTCTAATAAATTACCGACAGTGTCACGAGCAAAGCACCCTCACATCAACACACCTCCTCCTCCTCCTCCTCCATGCTTCATGTGGTGGGAACCACACATGCAGAGATCATCCGTTCACCTACTCTGCGTCTCACAAAGACACCACTGAACAGTTGATGTTGAGATGTTTCTGTTACATTAACTCTGAAGCATTTATGTGGGATGCATTTTCTGAGGCAGGTAACTCTAAAACTGATTCTCTGCAGCAGAGGTAACTTTGGGTCTTCCATTCCTGTGGCGGTCCTCGTGAGAGCCAGTTTCATCAATCATAGTGCTTGATGGTTTTTGCAACTGTTCTTGAAGAAACTTTCAAAGTTCTTGAAATTGTCCAAATTGACTGACCTTCATGACTTAAAGTATTTGATGGACTGTCGTTCTCTTTGCTTATTTGAGGTGTTCTTACTATATTATGGACTTGATCTTTTACCAAATAGGGTTATCTTCTGTATACCACCCCTACCTTGTCACAACACAACTGATTGGTTCAAAGGCATTAAGAAGGAAAGACATTCCACAAATGAACTTTTAACAAGGCTCATCTGTTAATGTAACTGCATTCCAGGTGACTACCTCACAAAGCTGGTTGAGAGAATGCCAAGATTGTTCACAGCTGTCATCAAGGCAAAGAGTGGATACTTTGAGGAATCTGAAATATGTTAGCAATTTATGTTATTCTTCAATAACACAAACTCCAAAGGAAATCAGGGGAAGAAAAATATGTTTATTCAGAGATGACAAATCAAGATGTTATGCTGGGAGTCAGATGTTCAGTCTCCCCCTGTCCTCAGCTTTCCCCCCCAGAACAAAGGACAGGATGCCACTTATAACCCCCCACCCTAGTCTGGGGTTGACCAATCAGAAGTGCTTGCTGGACAACTTGGCCAATGGCCAAATAACAAGTATCCCACTTCCAACAATTGTTTACAGACAGATTATTTCACTTATAATTCACTGTATCCCACTCCAAACTCCACAATTCTAGTTATCTATGTGGGACTGATACCAGTGTGGAAGAGCTGGTCATGTCTAATAGTTATCTACTCAATACTTTAGTAGTGTCCATAGATCTTTACTCATTACTTGAGTAGCGTCCATAGTTCCTGTTCAACTATACCCATGTCCCATAGATCTTTACTCACTACTTTAGTAGCGTTCATAGCTTCCTGTTCAACTATACCCATGTCCCATAGATCTTTACTCACTACTTTAGTAGCGTTCATAGCTTCCTTGCTATTGGGATACTGTTTTGTGCAAGGTGGGGCAACAGCTGTCAAGCACACTGATTCCATATCCAAAGTGCCACACTCATTTTTCTCCGTAGTCCAAATAGCATGGTTCTGAACAATAGTTTCGGTTCTGTCAGAAGTTTACATACACCTGAGCCAAATTAATTTAATACCAGTGTGGAAGAGTTTTTTTTCTCACAATTCCTGACATTTAATCCAGGATTTGTGAAAGGCCTTGTTTTAGGTTAGTTAGGATCACCACTTTATTTTACGAATGTGAAATGTCAGAATAATAGTAGATAATTATTTATTTCAGTTTTTATGTCTTTCATAAAATTCCCAGTGGGTCATTTTCTGGAATTTTCCAAGCTGTTTTTAAAGGCACAGTCAACTTAGTGTATGTAAACTTCTGACCCACTGGAATTGTGATACAGTGAATTATAAGTTAAATAATCTGTCTGTAAACAATTGTTGGAACAATGACTTGTGTCATGCACAAAGTAGATGTCCTAACCGACTTGCCAAAACTATAGTTTGTTAACAAGAAATTTGTGGAGTGGTTGAATAACGAGTTTTAATGACTCCAACCTAAGTGTATGTAAACTTCTGACTTCAACTGAATATATTTTGCATAAGATAAGGGCAATACAGTGACTTCAGCACCCGTATCCACTAAAAATTATACTGCAACGTTGTTAACCGTCATGTTCATATATATTCCATCCGATTTCATATGTACACCAGCTGAGATGAGGCAGAAGAGGGATTCTATTAATTTACCTCCTCAGCATCTAGCTGCTGCTGAGCCAGAGAGAGCTTCTTACATTTCTGCACAAGTATTGTGTCGTTGGGGCTGTTGTCTTGATTCCGTTTTCCCTTAGACAGACCCTTCTTCTCCTGGCCACTTCTCACAAAACCAAGTTTTCTTTTCCTACTTTCTCGTTGCCAGTGACCAGAAATCCTGCAATTAATAACATACGTTTATCTTCTACTGAACGAATAATGTTGTTGGTTTCACTCGGAACCTGTACAACACTGAGAAGCACGTCTTGTGGATGATTAAAAGTTGTTGACCATTTAACCAACCGTTTTGGAGATGCTGATTTATGTGTGATCGCTATCTCCAGAAGTTTGTCTTTACTTCCTTTTACAGCCTGTGTTCTGGTTGGCCTAAGACATCATTCATCACTGCTGTCAGTCTGTTGACTCAGTCAGGCAGTGCTGACCAGTTGCTTGAAACCTGGTCTGCCCAATTCAGTGTGAAAGGGAAGCAGTGTGGGGGTCACGTCTGACTTTTTCACGTGCGTCTCCTCTTCTACTTAGAAATGGTTATGGACAGTGAATTTCATGTTCACATCCGGAAGAGCGGTTCCACCCTTTTCCAGAGTGGTTTCCTCACTTAACAAAAGTTGTATAATATATGTCTATGTTTATATATTTATTTAACCCCATTATACATTATACACAACATGATAATTCAATACATCTTATACATAGCACAACATAATGCATGACAATATACACCGCTCAAAAAATAAAGGGAACACTTAAACAACACAATGTAACTCCAAGTCAATCACACTTCTGTGAAATCAAACTGTCCACTTAGGAAGCAACACTGATTGACAAAAAATTGCACATGCTGTTGTGCAAATGGAATAGACATCAGGTGGAAATTATAGGCAATTAGCAAGACATCCCCAATAAAGGAGTGGTTCTGCAGGTGGTTAACACAGACCACTTCTCAGTTCCTATGCTTCCTGTCTGATGGTTTGGTCACTTGAATGCTGGCAGTGCTTTCACTCTAGTGGTAGCATGAGACGGAGTCTGCAACCCACACAAATGGCTCAGGTAGTGTAGCTCATCCAGGATGGGACATCAATGCGAGCTGTGGCAAGAAGGTTTCCTGTGTCTGTCAGTGTAGTGTCCAGAGCATGGAGGCGCTACCAGGAGACAGGCCAGTACGGTCAGAAACAGACTCCATGAGGGTGGTATGAGGGCCCGACGTCCACAGGTGTGGGTTGTGCTTTCAGCCCAACACCGTGGAGGACGTTTGGCATTTGCCAGAGAACACCAAGATTGGCAAATTCGCCACTGGCGCCCTGTGCTCTTCACAGATGAAAGCAGGTTCATACTGAGCACATGTGACAGACGTGACAGTCTGGAGATGCCGGAGAACGTTCTGCTGCCTGCAACATCCTCCAGCATGACCGGTTTGGCGGTGGGTCAGTCATGGTGTGGGGTGGCATTTCTTTGGGGTGCCGCACAGCCCTCCATGTGCTCGCCAGAGGTAGCCTGACTGCCATTAGGTACCGAGATGAGATCCTCAGACCCCTTGTGAGACCATATGCTGGTGCAGTTGGCCCTGGGTTCCTCCTAATGCAAGACAATGCTAGACCTCATGTGGCTGGAGTGTGTCAGCAGTTCCTGCAAGAGGAAGGCATTGATGCTATGGACTGGCCCACCTGTTCCCCAGACCTGAATCCAATTGAGCACATCTGGGACATCATTTCCAGGAGATGGCGGATGCTTTAGTCCAGGTCTGGGAGGAGATCCCTCAGGAGACCATCTGCCACCTCATCAGGAGCATGCCCAGGCGTTGTAGGGAGGTCATACAGGCACGTGGAGGCCACACACACTACTGAGCCTCATTTTGACTTGTTTTAAGGACATTACATCAAAGTTGGATCAGCCTGTAGTGTGGTTTTCCACTTTAATTTTGAGTGTGACTCCAAATCCAGACCTCCATGGGTTGATAAATTTGATTTCCATTGATCATTTTTGTGTGATTTTTGTTGTCAGCACATTCAACTATGTAAAGAAAAAAGTATTTAATAAGAATATTTCATTCATTCAGATCAGTGTTATTTTAGTGGACCCAAACCTCTTCTAGAACAAATTGTTTCTGTGGAACCTGGCTACCCATAACTTATGTTCATTCAAAGCTTGTTGAATGCTTACAAGGCTTACTTTAACCACGTGTGTATAAATTGCTACTCAACTAGCAATTCACTTCTATGCAACAAGGTTTCACCCCCCAAAAAATATTCTCAACTAGCAACTCACTTCTATACAACAAGAAGGTTTCACAAAAACAGAGGCCTCCAACCTTTTCGTAGAGAGGCCTCCAACCTTTTCGTAGAGAGGCCTCCAACCTTTTCGTAGAGAGGCCTCCAACCTTTTCGTAGAGGCCTCCAACCTTTTCGTAGAGAGGCCTCCAACCTTTTCGTAGAGAGGCCTCCAACCTTTTCGTAGAGAGGCCTCCAACCTTTTCGTAGAGAGGCCTCCAACCTTTTCGTAGAGAGGCCTCCAACCTTTTCGTAGAGAGGCCTCCAACCTTTTCGTAGAGAGGCCTCCAACCTTTTCGTAGAGAGGCCTCCAACCTTTTCGTAGAGAGGCCTCCAACCTTTTCGTAGAGAGGCCTCCAACCTTTTCGTAGAGAGGCCTCCAACCTTTTCGTAGAGAGGCCTCCAACCTTTTCGTAGAGAGGCCTCCAACCTTTTCGTAGAGAGGCCTCCAACCTTTTCGTAGAGAGGCCTCCAACCTTTTCGTAGAGAGGCCTCCAACCTTTTTGTAGAGAGGCCTCCAACCTTTTCGTAGAGAGGCCTCCAACCTTTTCGTAGAGAGGCCTCCAACCTTTTCGTAGAGGCCTCCAACCTTTTTTCGTAGAGAGGCCTCCAACCTTTTCGTAGAGAGGCCTCCAACCTTTTTGTAGAGAGGCCTCCAACCTTTTCGTAGAGAGGCCTCCAACCTTTTTGTAGAGAGGCCTCCAACCTTTTCGTAGAGAGGCCTCCAACCTTTTCGTAGAGAGGCCTCCAACCTTTTCGTAGAGTGAGGCCTCCAACCTTTTCGTAGAGTGAGGCCTCCAACCTTTTCGTAGAGTGAGGCCTCCAACCTTTTCGTAGAGTGAGGCCTCCAACCTTTTCGTAGAGTGAGGCCTCCAACCTTTTCGAGAGTGAGGCCTCCAACCTTTTCGTAGAGTGAGGCCTCCAACCTTTTCGTAGAGTGAGGCCTCCAACCTTTTCGTAGAGTGAGGCCTCCAACCTTTTCGTAGAGTGAGGCCTCCAACCTTTTCGTAGAGTGAGGCCTCCAACCTTTTCGTAGAGTGAGGCCTCCAACCTTTTCGTAGAGTGAGGCCTCCAACCTTTTCGTAGAGTGAGGCCTCCAACCTTTTCGTAGAGTGAGGCCTCCAACCTTTTCGTGGAGTAACAAAGGACTAAACTCTGTAATATAACAATAACAAAGGACTTGAACACTGATACATCACAGATGCATATCACTCATTGCATGCACTATTTTAACCTGATTTGGTTCTTTAACAATGACATTGGTCTATCAATCAGGAGATTAAGAATTGGCTCCCCAAAGTGGGTTTTGTCCAGCCTTCTCTCTTTCTCTGGATAAACACTCAGATAATATGTTTTATTGTTATAAGAAATGCATGCTATAATTTGGTCCTATTATTTCTAATACAATAGAGAATTTTCGGAAGGATGAAGAGTGTAAGTTGTAACTGGGAATTACATCTCCATACCACTCTATGGCATAACAAGGCTATTACTTCCCGTAATAAACCTTTTGAGTCTAGAGCCTGGTCGGCAAAACAGGTAAATAATCTAGGGGAGATATTTAACTCAAAGGGTCTTCTTAGTTTTCAGGTACTTTGTCTTCATTTTCATATTCAAGGGCCATCATTCATTCTATATCTTAGACTGCTGTCAGCTCTTCATCCCTATGGGGTTCATTCTATATCTTAGACTGCTGTCAGCTCTTCATCCCTATGGGGTTCTATATCTTAGACTGCTGTCAGCTCTTCATCCCTATGGGGTTCTAGATCTTAGACTGCTGTCAGCTCTTCATCCCTATGGGGTTCTATATCTTAGACTGCTGTTAGCTCTTCATCCCTATGGGGTTCTAGATCTTAGACTGCTGTCAGCTCTTCATCCCTATGGGGTTCATTCTATATCTTAGACTGCTGTCAGCTCTTCATCCCTATGGGGTTCATTCTATATCTTAGACTGCTGTCAGCTCTTCATCCCTATGGGGTTCATTCTATATCTTAGACTGCTGTCAGCTCTTCATCCCTATGGGGTTCATTCTATATCTTAGACTGCTGTCAGCTCTTCATCCCTATGGGGTTCATTCTATATCTTAGACTGCTGTCAGCTCTTCATCCCTATGGGGTTCATTCTATATCTTAGACTGCTGTCAGCTCTTAATCCCTATGGGGTTCAGTCTATATCTTAGACTGCTGTCAGCTCTTCATCCCTATGGGGTTCATTCTATATCTTAGACTGCTTTTAGCTCTTCATCCCTATGGGGTTCATTCTATATCTTAGACTGCTGTCAGCTCTTCATCCCTATGGGGTTCTATATCTTAGACTGCTGTCAGCTCTTCATCCCTATGGGGTTCTATATCTTAGACTGCTGTCAGCCCTTCATCCCTATGGGGTTCTATATCTTAGACTGCTGTCAGCCCTTCATCCCTATGGGGTTCTATATCTTAGACTGCTGTCAGCCCTTCATCCCTATGGTGTTCATTCTATATCTTAGACTGCTGTCAGCTCTTCATCCCTATGGTGTTCATTCTATATCTTAGACTGCTGTCAGCTCTTCATCCCCATGGGGTTCTATATCTTAGACTGCTGTCAGCTCTTCATCCCTATGGGGTTCTATATCTTAGACTGCTGTCAGCTCTTCATCCCTATGGGGTTCTATATCTTAGACGGCTGTCAGCTCTTCGTGACTACGGGGTCCCATGGATACAAGTTTGGGAAGGCACCCAGTTATAGAATGGATTTTTACATTCCAGGCCAGAGGTTTTGTGTCTGCTATTTATTCTCAATGATGTAAAGCAGAAATATCTTTCAATGTATAAAGCATGGGTAAATTATTTTGCTGTCGTGGAGGCTATTGATTGGTTCAATGTCTGGTAGGATTTATGAATTCATCTTAAACTTTGACATAGATCCTACTGGATACCAGCTGTAAGATTTCATGCAAAACAGGCTTAAAGCCCATACTGTCACCTATATAACTTCAATACACTTGGCACATACAATCATATGATGTGGGATGTCCTGAGGTTTACGAGTTTGAGGACAGTGTCGTATATTCTCTCTGACATGAGTGATAAAACTTTTCCCCTTGAACCAATTATACTGTTGCTTCACAATGATACAGGTATGCAGCTGAATGAGAAACAGTGAAACGTTTAGCTGGCTGGGTTGACTGCTGCCAGAAAACATATCGTTCACTGCTGGTTACCACTGACCTTCATATAAGGAAATGGCTCGCATACAATCAGGATGTAATTATGTTTGAGTGTAATTGCTTTTTAAAATGATTGTATTGCCCTTGTCACCCAATAAAAAACAGTTGTCACAAAAAAATAAAAACCTGATCTTGCTTTGTCATTATGAGGTATTGTGTTTAGATTGATGTAAGTTTAAAATGCAATTTTATCGACTTTAGAATAAGGTTGTGATGTAACAAGTTGTGGAACAAGGAAAGGCGTCTGAATTATTTCCGAATGCACTGCAGAGTGCATTGATGTGTCCTATAAGGAGCATTGGTGGCAAATCTGATGGTAAAATGGTAAAGAACATCTCGCCGCTCGAGAGCACCCTTACCTGTTGAACTATAAATGATGTCTCAGTAATCTAGCATGGGTAGGATGATCATCTGAATCAGGGTTAGTTTGGCAGCTGGAGTGAAAGAGTAGCGAATACGATAGAGGAAACACAGTCTAGATCTAATTCTGCAGCTTGGATATGTGCTAAGAGAAGGACAGTGTAACTTCTACCCATGCTCCCAAGTACTGGTATGAGGTGACTACCTCAAGCTCTAAACCCTCAGAGGTAGTGATCACACAGTGGGGGGCATTCTTCTTACTGAACCACATGGCCTTTGTTTTGGATGTGTTCAGAACATGGTTAATGGCAGAGAAAGCTTGTTGGACACTAAGAAAGCTTTGTTGTAGAGCGTTTAACACAAACTCCGGTAAGGGGCCAGCTGAGTATAAGACTGTATCATCTGCATATAAATGGATGAGAGAGCTTCCTATTGCCTCATATACGTTGTTGATGTAAATTGAGAAGAGTGTGGGGCCTGGGATCGAGCCTTGGGGTACTCTCTTGGTGACAGGTAGTGGCTGAGACAGCAAATATTCTGACTTTTTTACTGCACTCTTTGAGAGAGTTGTTAGTAAACCAGGCCAAAGACCCCTCAGAGACACCAATACGCCTTACCTACCCACAAGAATGGAATGGTCTACCATATCAAAAGCTTTGGCCAGATCAATAAAAATAGCAACACAACATTGCTTAGAAGTAAGGGTAATGGTGACATCATTTAAAACCTTCAAGGTTGCAGTGACACATCGAAAAGCTGAGCAGAAACCAGATTGCATACCAGACCAGAGAGAATACTACAGACATCAAGAAAGCAAGTTTTTCCCAACACTTTTGATAAACAGGGAAAGATCAAAATTGGCCTATAACATTTAGAATCAGCTTGATCTCTCCCTTTAAATTAAGGATGCACGGTGGCTGCCTTCCAAGCACTGGGAACCTCCCCAGAGAGGAGATATGTGATAGGCTCTGTGATAATAGGGGCAGCAACCTTAAAGAAGAAAGGGTCTAAACCATCTGACCCAGATGTTTTTTGGGGTCAAGTTTAAGGAGCTCCTTTAGAACAGTAGACTGCCACCTGGATAGTGTTATCTGAAGAGGTATACAGCCAGTGTTGGTGATTTACTGCCACCTGGATAGTGTTATCTGAAGAGGTTTACAGCCAGTGTTGGTGATTTACTGCCATCTGGATAGTGTTATCTAAAGAGGAAAACAGCCAGTGTTGGTGATTTACTGCCACCTGCTTTCTGGAATGTTTGCTCAGGAGTATAATTAATTGATTCTTCCTGATGACCTCGATTAAATTATGTGATCCTTACTTAACCCATAAGAAGTCCCACCCAGTTCACTACTTTAAGAGGTTGAAACCCCTTAAAGGTATTTTCCATGCTAAAATCAGTTCTATCCATCCAGATTCCCCGTTCTACCCCTATGAGCGTTCAGCAGTGCTAAAGTGAGTGCCGCTGTCCACTGTGAATCAGCCAGTGCCGCTGTCCACTGTGAATCAGCCAGTGCCGCTGTCCACTGTGAATCAGCCAGTGCCGCTGTCCACTGTGAATCAGCCAGTGCCGCTGTCCGAGGTGCGGTAGTGAGTGCATGTGTTTTCTGTGCAGAGGTTTGTGACTCCATGATGCTGAACAGGAAACACCTGTCTTTTATCGTTTAGCTTGTGGCCCTGTCCATGGTGCTGAAGGGGGTGTCCTTCGGTCATGGCTAGAAGATATCCAGCTTTTGACAACCCAGACCTTTTTCCAAACCTTAAGCAATTTTGTCTGTCCTGCTACGTTAATCCTAACCTGCTGCGTAAATTCTCCTAACCTGCTACGAAAAGTTAAATCTGATGTTAATCTGATGTTAATTTGACAATCTGTCCTTCAGCCACACCTACACTCATACCTCTCTTGGTGCCACACCCTTTTCATCGTGATCAGCTACAACAGCTGGATGCCCAGGAATGTACAAGACAATTCTTGCTTATCACTTACTCAGTCACTCATGCCTCAACTTCCTGAGCATACACACACACACACACACACACACACACACACACACACACACACACACACACACACACACACACACACACACACACACACACACACACACACACACACACACACACACACACACACACACACACACTACAATTCACCAAGCACACTCAAACAAAGGGGGAAAAAAACATTGGGATTTGTGTGCCATACAATTGAAAAGTTTAGATGACTGGTTTCTGATTGTACATTTTTTTTAAATTATTTTGATTTGCGTAAGAGGCTGTCATTCCAAATATCGTCCATTTGTCTTCATGTCCCAACAGTACCTGATCAAAGTGAATGAGATCAAAACTAAGAAGGGAGTTGACCTGCTCCAGAACCTCATAAGGTACTACCATGCACAGTGCAAGTAAGTATACTGACACAACTTCTAGCTCATACTTCCTGTTCACACCAGAAAAGGCAGTGTTTATCCATTAATCAATATCTTGGTGTAACGGATGTGAAACGGCTAGCTTAGTTAGCGGTGTGCGCTAAATAGCGTTTCAATCAGTTACGTCACTTGCTCTGAGACCTTGAAGTAGTAGTTCCCCTTGCTCTGCAAGGGCCGCGGCTTTTGTGGAGCGATGGGTAACGATGCTTCGAGGGTGACTGTTGTTGATGTGTGCAGAAGGTCCCTGGTTCGCGCCCGGGTATGGGCGAGGGGACGGTTTAAAATTATACTGTTACATTGGGACATTTGTAGCACAGTCAGGGATGCAACAGTAAAAACAATAACCATACAACAGATGTACAACATAAGAAAAATAGGAAGAGATCCATTACAGCCGTTTATTTCGGCCCCATGCTGATTCAAATCAAATGTATTTATATAGCCCTTCTTACATCAGCTGATATCGCAGTGCTGTACAGAAACCCAGCCTAAAACCGCAAACAGCAAGCAATGCAGGTGTAGAAGCACGGTGGCTAGGGAAAACTCCCTAGAAAGGCTTAAACCTAGGAAGAAACCTAGAGAGAAACCAGGCTCTGAGGGGTGGACAGTCCTCTAGCTGTGCCGGGTGGAGTTTATAACAGAACATGGCCGAGATTTTCAAATGTTCATCAATGACCAGCGTGGTCCAATAATAATAATCACAGTGGTTGTAGAGGGTTCAACAAGTCAGCACCTCAGGAGTAAATGTCAGTTGGCTTTTCATTGCCAATCATTGAGAGTATATCTACCGCTCCTACTGTCTCTAGAGAGTTGAAAACAGCAGGTCTGGGACAGGTAGCACGTCCGGTGAACAAGTCAGGGTTCCATAGCCGCAGGCAGAACAGTTAACTGGAGCAGCAGCACGGCCAGGTGGACTGGGGACAGCAAGGAGTCATCATGTCATCATGCCAGGTAGTCCTGAGGCATTGTCCAAGGGCTCAGGTCCTCCGAGAGAGAGAGAGAGAGAGAGAGAGAGAGAGAGAGAAAGAGAGAGAGCATACTTAAATTCACACAGGACACCGGATAAGACAAAAGAAATACTCCAGATATAACAGACTGACCCTAGCCCCCCGACACATAAACTACTGCAGCATAAATACTGGAGGCTGAGACAGGAGGTGTCAGGAGACACTGTGGCCCCATCCGATGATACCCCTGGACAGGGCCAAACAGGCAGGATATAACCTCACCCATTTTGCGAAAGCACAGCCCCCACACCACTAAAGGATAGCCCACAAGATCTCCGCCACGGCACAACCCATGGGGGGGGGGGGAGGGGGGGGGGGGGGGGGCGCTAATCCAGATTATGGGATGTATTGTGAGTGGAAGGGATGAGTTTTGGGTTACTTAGTCCTCCCTCAACCAACAATATGTGTCTATCAGTGTTGTTGTCAGGTTAGCAGTTGCGGTTAAAATATCAACTTCCATAAGATCGCTGCATGGCAAAGGCAACACAAGTGTTGGAATAATCAAACGTATGTGAAGGACAAAGAACTTTTCAGACTCCTTCATGTTAGATATCAAAATGCAAGCCATTGTATGCAAACCATTGTATTGTGAAAGAAAATGTATTAAAAAATATACAATGTTATGTATACAATATACATGTGCAATTATAATGATGTATGAAGATTATATACACTGCTCAAAAAAATAAAGGGTACACTTAAACAACACAATGTAACTCTAAGTCAATCACACTTCTGTGAAATCAAACTGTCCACTTAGGAAGCAACACTGATTGACAATAAATTTCACATGCTGTTGTGCAAATGGAATAGACAACAGGTGGAAATTATAGGCAATTAGCAAGACATCCCCAATAAAGGAGTGGTTCTGCAGGTGGTTACCACAGACCACTTCTCAGTTCCTATGCTTCCTGGCTGATGTTTTGGTAACTTTTGAATGCTGGCGGTGCTTTCACTCTAGTGGTAGCATGAGACTGAGTCTACGACCCACACAAGTGGCTCAGGTAGTGCAGCTCATCCAGGATGGCACATCAATGCGAGCTGTGGCATGAAGGTTTGCTGTGTCTGTCAGCATAGTGTCCAGAGCATGGAGGTGCTACCAGGAGACAAGCCAGTACATCAGGAGACGTGGAGGAGGCCGTAGGAGGGCAACAACCCAGCAGCAGGACCACTACCTCCGCCTTTGAGCAAGGAGGAGCAGGAGGAGCACTGCCAGAGCCCTGCAAAATGACCTTCAGCAGGCCACAAATGTGCATGTGTCTGCTCAAACGGTCAGAAACAGACTCCATGAGGGTGGTATGAGAGCCCGACGTCCACAGGTGGGGGTTGTGCTTACAGCCCAACACCGTGCAGGATGTTTGACATTTGCCAGAGAAAACCAAGATTGGCAAATACGCCACTGGCGCCCTGTGCTCTTCACAGATGAAAGCAGGTTCACACTGAGCACATGTGACAGTCTGGAGATGCCGTGGAGAACGTTCTGCTGCCTGCAACATCCTCCAGCATGACCGGGTTGGCAGTGGATCAGTCATGGTATGGGGTGGCATTTCTTTGGGGGGCCGCACAGCCCTCCATGTGCTCGCCAGAGGTAGCCTGACTGCCATTAGTTACCGAGATGAGATCCTCAGACCCCTTGTGAGATCATATGCTGGTGCGGTTGGCCCTGGGTTCCTCCTAATGCCAGACAATGCTAGACCTCATGTGGCTGGAGTGTGTCAGCAGTTCCTGAAAGAGGAAGGCATTGACGCTATGGACTGGCCCACCCGTTCCCCAGACCTGAATCCAATTGAGCACATCTGGGACATCATGTCTCGCTCCATCCACCAACGCCACGCTGCACCACAGACTGTCGAGGAGTTGGCAGATGCTTTAATCCAGTTCTGGGAGGAGATCCCTCAGGAGACCATCCGCCACCTCATCAGTAGCATGCCCAGGCATTATAGGGATATCATACAGGCACGTGGAGGCCACACACACTACTGAGCCTCATTTTTACTTGTTTTAAGGACATTACATCAAAGTTGGATCGGCCTGTAGTGTGGTTTTCCACTTTAATTTTGAGTGTGACTCCAAATCCAGACCTCCATGTGTTGATAAATTTGATTTCCATTGATACATTTTGTGTGATTTTGTTGTCAGCACATTCAACTATGTAAAGAAAAAAGTATTTAATAAGAATATTTCATTCATTCAGATCTAGGATGTGTTATTTTAGTGTTCCCTTTATGTTTTTGAGCAGTGTATGTTTATGTATATGTGCTTATGCTAGAAAACCAGACTACTCTTTCTTCTTCAGCTTTTTTCAGGATGGATTGAAAACCGCAGACAAGTTGAAGCAGTATATTGAGAAGCTTGCAGCTGACCTGTATAACGTAGGTCATATTTACATTAAAAAATTATTAGACAAAAGGCTACGTCGGTCTCTCTGCTGTATGGCTTTATGTTTTCATCTACAGTACCAGTCAAAAGTTTTGACACCTACTCATTCAAGGGCTTTTCTATATTTGGACTATTTTCTGTATTGTAGAAAAATAGCGAAGACATCAAAACTATGAAATAGCACATGGAATCAATTTTTAAACAAATCTAAATATATTTTATATTCTTCAAAGTAGCCACCCTTTGCCTTTGACAGCTTTGCACATTCTTGGTATTCTCTCAACCAGCTTCATGAGGAATGCTTTTCCAACAGTCTTGATGGAGTTCTCACATATGCTCAGCACTTGTTGGCTGCTTGTCTTTCACTCTGCGGTCCAAAAAATCCCAAACCAACTCAGCTGATTGTGGAGGCCAGGTCATCTGATGCATCAATCTCCTTATTGGTCAAATAGCCCTTACACAGCCTGCAGGTGTGTGTTGCGTCATTTTCCTTTTGAAAAACAAATGATAGTCCCACTAAGCGCAAACCAGATGGGATGGCGTATCGCTGCAGAATGCTGTGGTAGCCATGTTGGTTAAGTGTGCCTTGAATTCGAAATAAATCACAGACAGTGTCACCAGCAAAATACCCCCACACCATCACACCTCTTCCTCCATGCTTCACGTTGGGAACCACACAAGCGGAGATCATCCGTTTACCTACTCTGTGTCTCAGAAAGACAAGGAGGTTGGAACCAAAAATCTCAACTTTGAACTCATCAGACCAAAGGACGGATTTCCGCCTGTAGCATGTCCATTACTTGTTTTTCTTGGTGCAAGCATGTCTCTTCTTCTTATTGGTGTACTTTAGTTATGGTTTCTTTGCAGCAATTCGACCATGAAGGCCTGACTCCTCTGAACAGTTGATGTTGAGATGTCTGTTACTTACACTCTGTGAAGCATTTATTTGGGCTGCAATTTCTGAGGCTGGTAACTCATGAACCTGTCCTCTGCAGCGAGGTAACTCTGGGTCTTCTTTTCCTGTGGTGGTCCTCATGAGAGCCAGTTTCATCAAAGCGCTTCATGGTTTTTGCGTCTGCACAAAGTTCCTGAAATTTTCCAGACTGACCTTCAATTGCTTCATGTCTTAAAGTAATGATGGACTGTCATTTATCTTTGCTTATTTGAGCTGTTCTTGTCATAATATGGACATGGACTTTTTCCAAATAGGGCTATCGTCTGTATACCACCCCTACCTTGTCACAACACAACTGATTGGCTCAAACACATTAACAAGGCGCACCAGTTAACCTGTCTAGGACTGGGGTTCCGCCCCGCAACAGCCAGTGAAAGTGCAGGGCGCCAAATTCAAAACAACAATCATCTCATAATTAAAATTCCTCAAGCATACAAGTATTTTACACTATTTTAAAGTGAAATTATCGTTAATCCAGCCACTGTGTCGGATTTCAAAAAGGATTTACAGCGAAAGCACCACAAACAATTGTTAGGTCACCACCAAGCCACAAAAAATCACAGCCATTTTTTCCAGCAAAAAAGAGAGGCGTCACAAAAAGCAGAAATAGACATAAAATGAATCACTAACCTTTGATCTTCACCAGATGACACTCATAGGACTTCATGTTACACAATACATCTATGTTTTGTTTGATAAAGTCAAATAAAACAAATCTGATTTTACATTGGTGCGTTACGTTCAGTAGTTATAAAACATGCGGTGATTGTGCAGAGAGCCACATCAATTTACAGAAATACTCATAATAAACATTGATAAAGATACGACTATTATACATGGAACTTTAGATAAACCTCCCCATTAATTCAACTGCTATGTCAGATTTCAAAAAAGCTTTATGGAAAAGCACGGAAAAGCAAACCATGCAATAATCTGAGTACAGCCTTTAAACAACAAAGCAGCCAAAAAGATACCCGCCATATTGGGTAGTCAACATTTCTCAGAAATAGCATTTTAAATATTCACTTACCTTTGATCTTCATCAGAATACACTCCCAGGAATCCCAGTTCCACCATAAATGTTTTGATTTGTTCGATAATGTCCATCAGTTATATCCAAATATCTTCTTTTGTTAGGGGTAAACAAATCCAAAGCGCGTTCAGGTCGCACCGAACGTCGGACGAAAAGTTAAAAAGAGTCCGTTACAGCCCGTAGAAACATGCCAACCTAAGTATGGAATCAATCTTTAGGATGTTTTTAACATAAACATACTCAAACAGTTTTAAAAACTTCAGAGTGTTTTCTATCCAATGCTATTAATAATGTGCATATATTAGCGTCTGGGACAGAGTAGGAGGAAGTTCACTCTGGGCACGCTATTCATGCAAAAGTGAAAATGCTGCCCCCTATCCCAAAAAGGTTCATTGAAATGCATTCCCGGTGACTACCTCATTGGGTCAGCAGGGTAGCCTAGTGGTTAGAGCGTTGGACTTGTAACCGGAAGGTTGCAAGTTGAAACCCCTGAGCTGACAAGGTACAAATCTGTCGTTCTGCCTCTGAACAGGCAGTTAACCCACTGTTCCTAGGGCGTCATTGAAAATAAGATTTTGTTCTTAACTGACTTGCCTACTTAAAAGTCAAATAAAAAAAATATTTTAAAAAGATGGTTGAGAGAATGCCGAGAGTGTGCAAAGCTTTCAAAGGCAAAGGGTGGCTACTTTGAAGAAAACAAATCTAAATATATTTTATATAACACTTTTTTGGTTACTACATGATTCCATGTGTCTTATTTCATTTCTACAATGTATTTTTTTTAAATAAAGAAACTCTTGAAATGAGTAGGTACGTCCAATCTTTTCACTGGTACTGTATATCGCTCCATTCATTGTATGTGGGGATTTGATTGTGACTGATGGGAATTTGTAGTGATGTGAATGGTTCTCACTCCACAGATAAAGCAGACCCAGGATGAGGAGAAGAAGCAGTTGACGGCTTTAAGAGATCTCATTAAATCATGTCTGCAGCTGGACCAAAAGGAGGTAGCTCTTTTTGTCTAACATACCACGGGAGTGCAGCAGGGCACCATACTTAGACCAATGTTTATTTGGATTTTGGTATTGGCCCTGCCTATGCCATGTTGTTGACTTTTATAGTGTGGTTTTGTATCCTTGGGTAATGCTCTAACATTTCTCTAAAATACATCTGTTTTCTTAAACATAAATAATCTTCTATGACCATATCTACCTGCTAACATTCACAAGTTGTCAATGAAATGGAAAAATATCAGTCAATCCTTTCATTATTTCTCATTTTACATTAGACCATCCATTCCTTCTACCTCCATACTTCTCTTCCTCATCTGACTCAAACTCATAAGAATCGTAACCCAAACCCATTTCAACAGTCCATTGTTCTATACTTTTCTGCATAAGAAGTGCAATAACAGTAACGGAGAAAGTCTCATGCCTCATACCCACTGAGCCGTGTTTTGCCAGGGAAACACTGTCATGTCCACCAGGAGGTACTGTACATGCTGTATCCAGCAGTTACATAAAACATGAGATTAAGTCTCTCCCCTAATGTGTCTCCCCCTTGGAGCACACTGCAGTTCCACCAAATGATATGATAATAGACCTCAGGCCACATTTATTCACCCCACGTCAGTTACCAACTCAGTGGCCTTGTGGTTAGTGTCTCTACCCTGAGATTGGAATGTTGAGGATTTGATCTAAAAATTGGATCCGATTACTCTCTACTGCTTAGCATTAACACTTGAACCATTAAAGCAATCATTTGGACTGCTCATGAATTTAAATACAATGAATTGTATTTACTCTGCCATTTTTTAAAAACATTTTCTTCCCCCCTCTACCCTGGGTTTTTCAAAATGAGTCTATATAATACACTCTCTTTGTTAGAATCTTAATACAACAAACAGATCGCACTCAACGTGCTGTATATGTCCATAAGCAAACATGAAAATCCTCATCCAGAAGCGACGCTCCTAGTAACCGGGGACTTTAATGCAGGCAAACTTAAATCGGTTTTATCCTAATTTCTACCAGCATGTCACATGTGCAACCAGAGAGAGAGAAAATAAACTCTAGACCTTTACTCCACGCACAGAGACGTGTATAAAGCTCTCCTTCGCCCTCCATTTGGAAAATCTGACCATAATTATATCCTCCTGATTTATGTTTACAAGCAAAAATTTAAGCGGGAAGTACCAGTGACTCGCTCAATACGGAAGTGGTTTGATGACACGGTTTTGCTAGCACAGACTGGAATATGTTCCTGGTTTCATCTGATAGCATTGAGGAGTATACCACCTCAGTCACCGGTTTCATCAATAAGTGCACCGACAACGTCGTCCCCACAGTGACCGTACGTACATATCCAAACCAGAAGCCACTAGTTACAGGCAACATTCGTACCTAGCTAAAGGCTAGAGCTGCTGCTTTCAAGAACCTGGACACTAATCCGGATGCTTATAAGAAAGCCCGCTATACCCTCAGAAGAACCATCAACCAGGCAAAGCGGCAATACAGGACTAAGATTTAATCCTACTACACCGGCTCTGGCACTCGTCGTTTGTGGCTGGGCTTGCAAACTATTACAAACTACAACTTGATGAGCTAAATGCCTGTTATGCTCGCTTCGAGGCAAGTGACACTGAAGCATGCATGAGAGCACCAGCTGTTCTGGGCCACTGTGTGATCCTCAAATAACTCAATCTCAATCGCACTCCACACTGCCCTTTCTCACTTGTACAAAAGGAACACCTATGTGAGAATGCTGTTCATTGACTACAGCTCAGCGTTCAACACCATAGTGCCCAAAAAGCTCATCACTAAGCTAAGGACCCTGGGACTAAACACATCCCTCTGCACCTGGATCCTGGACTTTCTGACAGGCTTCCTTAAAAACTTCTACCCCCAAGCCATGAGATTGCTGAACAATTAATCAAATGGCTACCTGGACTATTTGCATATCCCCCGCACCCTTTTCTTTTTACACTGCTGCTAACTCTCCGTTTACCCCTACCAACATGTACATATTACCTCGATTTACCGGTACCCCCCCTGTATATAGCCTCATCATTGTTATTGTGTTACTTTTTTGTTGCTTAACTCTTATTTTCTTATAACTGCATTGTTGGTTAAGGGCTTATAAGTAAGCGTTTCACGGTAAGGGAATTCATTCGGTTGTATTCGACGCATGTGACAAATAAAATGTGATATGATTATAACCAATTTTACGAGGGCATGACAGTAGGGCCTGCTTTGCCCCATCTCCTGACAGTGGAATGAATCAGTCCAACGAATCCACGCAGTCTTATCAGTCTACTCTGGAAACGAATATGACATCTCTGATTATTCTTCTGATTCTGTGGCTTAATGCAAAAAAAGATAGAACGATGCACACTGAGCAGATGCCTGCACCACCATCAAATGAAACGGTCAGACAGGAGGGAGGAAGGGACGGCACCGTTTGGATAGAACAAGCCGGTGACAGTGCTACGGGCTGATTATCAGCACAAAATGTCATCGCTGAGAGAGCAGGCTCTACAATGCACTCACTAGCTTTCGTTGTCCGTGACATGGACATGCTCCAACAGATGCCATTGCGTGAACACACACACCATGTAAGCGTAAACTGACAATAATCTACTATTTTTAACCTCTGTCATATCGACAGTTATATTCAGTAAAACATCACTATTGCTTTTGTGCTGAGTTTCACTATTTATCAAGCACACTTAACGCTTATAATGATATGTAGGCTTCTGATCTTTCCATAATTTGACTGTGCATTTGCTGACCTTTATAACACATATGCTTTCTGTTTTCATAGGTGTACGAAAGGCACAAATAAAATGTTTTGAGCACATGAAATTGTGTTTTATGTTTTTGTTTTTACATATAGCCTACAGCAGGGGTCGCCAACAGGTAGATTGCAAGTTACCAGAAGCTCACAGCCCATCTATGAGTAGCTCACCAATTCATTCTGAAAGTACATGGATTTTTTTCAATTGATCCATCGCAAACTCTCTTAAACATAGAACTGGCTGTTACCCAATCAAAGCCACATTATCCCACCCCTGGGTAGCCACTATTGGCTTAAAAAGCCAAACGTAACACAATATCTGATCATTAATCTCCATCAATATTGCCTCTGTCTGTTTGGTGCGCGGGTTTGTTTATCACTTCGTATGTAGCCAGTTAGCGATGCTAATGAGAATAGTCTTGTGGGTAGGCAGAAAGACTTTCCCCAAAAACCTACTCAATTAAATGTTAATGGAGAAGTTCACTCAAAAGCACTTCAGGGCCCTTTATAACACTTGCCTGGATGTTTGTCAGTACCCCAGACAGTTTTTAGGTCCATTGTTTGAGTATTTAGATTATTCTGTATTTTATATGAAAATGTAAACATTTCTGATGACTCAAAATAAATATAAAACTGTGCATTTATTGTTACTTAAACAACGATTGGTGTCCCGGCATTGAATTGCCAGATACATGTGTTTGATGTAACAAGTTTTACTTCTTGCGACTAGCAATCCCGGATCCGGGAGCGTAATCATAGCCTCAAACGAATTAGCATAACGCAGCGGACTTAAATACCCCTAGAAAATGTTCCTATTCATGAAAATCACAAATGAAATATGTTGAGACACAGCTTAGCCTTTTGTTAATCACACTGTCGTCTCAGATTTTCAAAATATGCGTTATAGCCAACGCTAGACAAGCATTTGTGTAAGTTTATCATGGCATAATGCTATTCTAGGCTCTGCTGGCAGCAGGCAACATTTTCACGAAAATAAGAAAAGCATTCAAATGAAATAATTTACCTTTGAAGAACTTCGGATGTTTTCACTCAGGAGACTCCCAGTTAGATAGCAAATGTTCATTTTTTTCCCAAAATATTATTTTTGTAGGCGAAATAGCTCCCGTTTGTTCATCATGCTTGGCTGAGAAATAGACAGGAAAATTCTACCACAACAACGCCAAACTTTTTCCCAAATTAACATATATATTAGATAATATATCCGTCGAGACAATTGGTTTCTCATAAGAAGCGATTGGAAAAATGGCTACCTCAGTATTTTACGCAAGGTTTTCTGCGGGAGACACCATGTGACCACATGCTATATATGGTCCCTTTCAGCCATTCCTCAATGGAAATGCCTACAAAGACGTCACAATGCTGTAGACACCTAGGGAAATACGTAGAAAACGTAAGCTCATTCACAGCCATATAAGGAGTCATTGGCATGAGGCGGTTTTAAAAAATGCGGCACTTCCTGATTGGATTTTTATCTGGGTTTCGCCTGTAACATCAGTTCTGTTGCACTCACAGACAATATCTTTTCAGTTTTGGAAACGTCAGTGTTTTCTATCCAAAGCTGTCTATTATATGCATAGACGAGCATCTTTTAGTGACAAAATATCTTGTTTTAAACGGGAACGTTTTTCATCCAAAAATTAAAATATCGCCCCCTTGTCGTAAAAGTTTCAAAAACAAAGGCCTACTTCGTACTTCCATATAGTCTGTAATCAGGTAGCAACTCTTTCTCCTGGTTCTAAGATGGATAAGTACAGGATGTGGCTGATGTGAGCGAAACATTTAAACGCGTTAACCCTCGCAAAGCTGCTGGCCCAGATGGCATCCCTATCAACGACCTCAGAGCATGCACAGACGAGCTGGCTGGTGTGCTTACGGACATATTCAATTCCTCTCTATCCCAGTCTGCTGTCCCCACATGCTTCAAGATGGTCACCATTGTTCCAGTACCCACGAAGGCAAAGATAACTGAACGAAATGACTAACACCCCGTAGCACTCACTTCTGAAGTGTTTTGAGACTAGTCAAGGATCTTATCACCTCCACCTTACCGGCCACCCTAGACCCACTTCATTTTGCATACCACCACCACAGATCCACAGATGATGCAATCACCATCACACTGCACACTGCCCTATCCCATCTGGACAAGAGGAATACCTATGTAAGAATGCTGTTCATTGACTACAGCTCAGCATTTAACACCATAGTACCCTCCAAAGTCATCATCAAGCTAAAGGTCCTCAACCCCACCCTGTGCAATTGGGTTCTGGACTTTCTGACGGGCCACCCCTAGGTGGCAGCGTAGCCTAGTGGTTAGAGCGTTGGACTAGTAACCGGAAGGTTGCGAGTTCAAACCCCTGAGCTGACAAGGTACAAATCTGTCGTTCTGCCCCTGAACAGGCAGTTAACCCACTGTTCCCAGGCCGTCATTGAAAATAAGAATGTGTTCTTAACTGACTTGCCTTAAATAAAGGTAAAAAAAAAGTGGTTAAGGTAGGATACATCTCCACTTCCTTGACCCTCAACACTGGGGCACCACAAGGGTGTGTGATCAGCCCCCTCCTGTACTCCCTGTTCACCCACAACTGCGTGGCCATGCACGCCTCCAACTAAACCTTTAAGTTTGCAGCCATGCACCGCCCTCAACCGCAAGGCTCTGCAGAGGGTGGTGTGGTCTGCACAATGGGGGAAAACTACCTTCCCTCCATGACACCTACAGCACCCGATGTCACAGGAAGGCCAAAAACATAATCGAGGCTAACAACCACCCGAGCCACTGCCTGTTCACACAACTACCATCCAGAAGGTGAGGTCAGTTCAGGTGCATCAAAGCTGGGACCTAGAGACTGAAAAACATTATCTCAAGGCCATCAGACTGCTAAACAGCAATCACTAACTCAGAGAGGCTGCTGCCTACATTGAGACCCAATCACTGGCCACTTTAATAAATGGATCACTAGTCATTTTAAACAATGCCACTTTAAATAATGATACTTAAATGTTTACATATCTTACATTACTCATATCATATGTATATACTGTGTTTTATACCATCTATTGCACCTTGCCTATGCCGCTCGGCCATCGCTCATTTTTATATCTACAGTTGAATTCTGAAGTTTACATACACCTTAGCCAACTACATTTAAACTCAGTTTTTCACAATTCCTGACATTTAATCCCAGTAAAAATTCACTGTCTTAGGTCAGTTAGGATCACCACATTATTTTAAGAATGTGAAATGTCAGAATAATAGTAGAGCGAATGACTTATTTCAGCTTTTATTTATTTCATCACATTCCCAGTGGGGCAGAAGTTTACATACACTCAATTAGTATTTGATAGCATTGCCATTAAATTGTTTAACTTGGGTCAACCATTTCAGGTAGCCTTCCACAAGCTTCCCACAATAAGTTGGGTGAATTTTGTCCCATTCCTCCTGACAGAGCTGGTGTAACTGAGTCAGGTTTGTAGGCCTCTTTGCTCACACACACTTTTTCAGTTCTGCCGACACATTTTCTATAGGAATGAGTTCAGGACTTTGTGATGGCCACTCAAACACCTTGACTTTGTTGTCCTTAAGCCATTTTGCCACAACTTTGGAAGTATGCTTGGGGTCATTGTCCATTTGGAAGACCCATTTGCGACCAAGCTTTAACTTCCTGACTGATGTCTTGAGATGTTGCTTCAATATATCCACATAATTTTAATTTCTCATGAAGCCATCTATTTTGTGAAGTGCACCAGTCCCTCCTGCAGCAAAGCAGACCCACAACATGATGCTGCCACCACCGTGTTTCATGGTTGGGATGGTGTTCTTCGGCTTGCAAGCCTCCCACTTTTTCCTCCAAACATAACGATGGTCATTATGGCCAAACGGTTCTATTTTGTTTCATTAGACCAGAGGACAATTCTCCAAGAAGTATGATCTTTGTCCCCATGTGCAATTGCAAACAGTAATCTGGCTTTGTTAAAACCTGTCTAGGACATACGTTCTGCTAACGGATCCCCCCCAACATTCCTCTGAAAATGTGGCGCGGGATATTCAAAAATATTTGAAAGAAATATTTAACTTTCACACATTAACAAGTCCAATGCAGCAAATGAAAGATGAACATTCTGTTAATCTACCCATCATGTCAGATTTTTTAAATGTTTTACAGTGAAAACACAACATATATTTGTTAGATCACCACCAAATCCAAAAAGACACAACCATTTTTCCCAGCCAAAGACAGTCACAAATGCAGAATTAGAGATCAAATTAATCACTAACCTTTGATAATCTTCATCAGATGACACTAATATGACATCATGTTACACAATACATTTATGTTTTGTTCGATAATATGCATATTTATATCCACAAATCTCGGTTTACATTGGTGCCAAGTTCAGAAATGTCTCCAAAATATTCGGAGTAATTACAGAGCGCTACATCAGATAACAGAAATACTCATCATAAACTTTGACGAAAGATACGTTTTACATATAATTAAAGATACACTGGTTCTTAATGCAACCGCTGAGTCAGATTTTTTTAAACGTTACAAAAAAACCATACCATGCAATAATCTGAGACGGCGCTCAGAAGTAAATATATTTCTCCACCATGTTGGAGTCAACAGAAATACGAAATTACATCATAAATATTCCCTTACCTTTGGTGATCTTTCATCAGAATGCAGTGGAAGGAGTCCTAGTTCCACAATAAATCGTTGTTGTGTTCCATGATGTCCATTACTAGTGTCCAATTAGCTGCATTTGCTACCACATTTAGCTCATATGCCCAATAGCTGGCGCTGGTCCAGGCGAACTCGGACGAAAACTTCAAAAATACATATTCCAGGTTGAATAAACTGGTCAAAGTAAGTAGAGAATCAATCTTCAGGATGTTGTTTTCATATATATGCAATAACGTTCCAACCGGAGCATTCGTTTTTGTCTCCAGAGTAATGGAACGCAGGCGACATCAACAGAAAATTGTGCAACCAGGAAATGGCATTCTGCCAGGCCAGTGACTCTTTCCCCTCCCATTCAGTCAAATATCGCACTAGAGGCTTCATTCCACGTTCTACTGAATGCTGACATCTAGTGGGAGGCGTAGGAAGTGTGAACAGATCCATATCTTATTAGTGTGTGAATTGGCGATGACTTCAAATTTGACCAGCCTCAGAATTTCCACTTCCTGTTTGGAAGATTGCCTGCCCTATGAGTTCTGTTATACTCACAGACATAATTCAAACAGTTTTAGAAACGTCAGTGTTTTCTATCCAATAGTAATAATACTATGTATATGTTAGCATCTAGGACAGAGTAGAAGGCAGTTCACTATGGGCACGCAATTAATCCAAAGTGAAAATGCTATCCCGAACAGGTTCTAAGGCAGTTTTGAAGCAGTGGCTTCTTCCTTGCTGAGCGGCCTTTCAGGTTATGTTGATATACAGTGGGGCAAAAAAGTATTTAGTCAGCCACTAATTGTGCAAGTTCTCCCACTTAAAAAGATGAGAGGCCTGTAATGTTCATCATAGGTACACTTCACTATGACAGACAACATGAGAAAAAAAAATCCAGAAAATCACATTGTAGGATTTTTAATGAATTTATTTGCAAAGTTTGTTCTCCAGGAACATGTTTGAAATCCCATGTCTAACTAATGCTGAGTGACTGTGTGAATGGCATATTAACTGTGAAATTATGTGTTTTATAATAACATTAAATTGTTTATATTAAAAACATTTACTACAATGTTATTTCTTGAAACTTCCTTGAATCAGATGTAGCCACAGAGGCTTGGAGTACCCGTCGTTGGCCTCGACCTAGTTGTTCTCCCCTAAGCATCCACTCCAGGGTGATCTGATAAGAGACCAGTCTGTATTGTCTAGCGAGACAGAAAATAAATACACAATAATATACTTCTGATTTTATTTAAGCATTGACAGACTCAGAACATCCATTTAATATTGAGAGTAAAAAACAGAAAAAAAACAGGAATATAAAACGGAGGAAACAGGATTTGGGAAATTAGAAAATATCCTTTTAGGTGGCATGTCACTGTTTAATAACCATTATTTTACCAGGTATATTGACAAAGGAGAAGAATGTGCCTATTTAAAAGCTGTAAAAAAAAAATGTTTAGCTTGCAACATTTTATTTTTTTCATGTAGCTCTCGTGCATGTATTAAAAATAAAAAAGTATTCAGACCATTTGCTATTAAACTCAAATTTGAGCTTCCATTGATCATCTTTGAGATGTTTCTACAACTTGATTGGTGTACAGCTGTGGTAAATTCAAGTGACTGGACATGATTTGGAAAGACA
The DNA here is from genome assembly GCF_021184085.1 of Oncorhynchus gorbuscha. NCBI lineage: Eukaryota > Metazoa > Chordata > Actinopteri > Salmoniformes > Salmonidae > Oncorhynchus > Oncorhynchus gorbuscha. The sequence goes on along the minus strand of NC_060194.1, from coordinate 4,453,653 downwards.
CACCCCTGTCTATATAAAGTCCCGCAGGTGACGGTGCATGTCAGAGCAAAAACCAAGCCATGAGGTCGAAGGAATTGTCCGTAGAGCTCCAAGACAGGATTGTGTCGAGGCACAGGTCTTTGGAAGGGTACCAAAAAATGTCTGCAGCATTGAAGGTCCCCAAGAACACGGTTGCCGCCATCATTGTTAAATGGAAAAGTTTGGAACCACCAAGAGTCTTCCTAGAGCTGGCTGCCCGGGTTAATTGGGCAATCAGGAAGAATGGCCTTGGTCAGGGAGGTGACCAAGAAGCCGATGGTCACTCTGACAGAGCTCCGGAATTCCTCTGTGGAGATGGGAGAACCTTCCAGAAGGACAAATATCTCTGCAGCACTCCACCAATCGGGCCTTTATGGAGTGGCAGACGGAAGCCAAGCCTCAGTTAAAGGCACGTGACAGCCGGCTTGGAGTTTGACAAAAGGCACCTAAGAATCTCAGACCATGAGAAACAAGATTCTCTGGTCTGATGAAACCAAGATTGAGCTCTTTGGCTTGAATGCCAAGCGTCACATCTGAAGGAAACCTGGCAGCATCCCTACAGGGAAGGATAGTGGTGGAGACATCATGCTGTGGGGATGTTTTCAGTGGCAGGGACTGGGAGACTAGTCAGGATCGAGGCAAAGATGAACGGAGTAAAGTACAGAGAGATCCTTGATGAAAACTTGCTCCAGAGTGCTCAGGACGTCAGACTGGGGCGAAGCTTCACCTTCCAACCGGACAACGACCCTAAGCACACAGCCAAGACGACACAGGAGTGGCTTCAGGACAAGTCTCTGAATGTCCTTGAGTGGCCCAGCCAGAGCCCGGACTTGAACCCCATCGAACATCTCTGGAGAGACCTGAAATAGCTGTGAAGCAACTTTCCCTATCTAGCCTGACATCTTGAGAGGATCTACAGAGAAGAATGGGAGAAACTCCCCAAATATAAGTATGCCAAGCTTGTAGCAAAGAAGTCTCAAGGCTGTAATCACTGTCAATGGTGCTTCAACAAAGTACTGAGTACAGGGTCTGAATACTTACGTAAATTTAATATTTACATTTTTTTGTGCAAACATTTCTAAAAACCTGTTTTTTGCTTTGTCATTATGGAGTATAGTGTGTAGATTGAGGGGGAAAAAACATTGAATACATTCATTTTAGAATAAGGTAATAATAATAATAACGTAACAAAATGTCAATTGCTCTGAATACTTTCAGAAAGTATTTAGTTGACTTTTCATTGTCTTAAGCCAGCTTTAGATAAGTCAGAGTGGCCAGTGCTGTACCATGCTGGTAGCCAGTGTCAAGTAACCCCTTGCTGGGAACCAGTGTTGTGCTACACTGACTGCTCAGTCTAATGTAAACCTGGTTTGTTTTGAGCATTGGATAATGGATGTGTCTTTAGATAGTGTTATTTTATATTTTATTCACTGCTACATTTATTGGGGGGGGGGGGTGATGCACTGAGTACAACCCAGGGGATTAAACTTTAAAGCCATTCCACTTGTTTCCAACGTGGTCCGTGATGGAACTCTCTTCTTTTCCGGAGCCGTAACCACACAGAATTTCCTTGGTGCAGAGAGTAATGGTCCCACAAGGAAAACCATACCGTACCCTAATGGTATTTAGCATCCTTCTGAAAAGAGTACAGTATAGATCTGATTTAGCCATGGTAGATCTCAGATTTGTATTCGAATACTTACAGGGAAATGTTCAACCATAAAATGTTGCCCTCTTTATTAGTCAGGATTTACCCACCATCACATCCCATCAAAGTCCATTCAACATCGTTTTACCTCCCCTCAAGCCTTAAAAGCAGGAATAATATTGTTAAATATAACTGTTAAAGCTGCAGTGTGTAATGTTTTGGGGGACCTGACCAAATCAACATAGACATGTGAGTAATAGATCTGTTATTGAAAGCAAGTCTAAGAAGCGGTAAATCTGTTCTATGTGCTCTATTCCTATGCTTACCATTCTTAAATTTAGTTTTTGTGTCTTTTCAGTTTTGTACACCAGCTTCAAAACAGCAGAAATAAAATAGTTTGGGTTATGGAAATATATTTCATGGCGGTTTAGATGGTACAGTGATTCTCTACCCTATTCTTGCATTTTTTTTGTCACATAATCTGAAATTAGACAAGCTATAAACATTTTAGTAACCAGGAAACGGTGGATTGATTTCTGCATAGTGCACTTTTAAGGTGTGGATATAGGCATCCCGTAGTCCCTTTTATAGTAGCCAATTGCCTGAGGAGTGGTATTTTTCCTGAAATTAATAATACTAACCACTCTCTGTATTTACTGTTTTCTTGATCAGGGGTCTCCAACCCTTTCTAGCACGAGGGCTACTTGTAAAGAATGTCGCAAGCTACACATTTTTTAAAGATCTTTTAAATAGGCACATTCTGCTCTTCTGTCGATACACCTGGTAAAATAGTGGTTCATAAAACAATATTTGGCATGACAGGCCCCATAAAATCATCTTATGTATTTTTCTGTTTTCTTTTTCCTGTTTTTTTGTATTACAGTTATTCATAGACCAACAATGAAAATGTATGAGTCCATGTCAATGCTTAAATCACACCAGAAGAGAATTCCGCAAGAGCGGAATGTGTTGGTCTAACGATGATGCTGCTGTTTGGCCTGCTGCTGCAGCGTCTCATGGCAAAGTTAGCAAAATAATGGCCACCCAATTGATGTAAATAATCATAATACAGTGGGGCAATTGTGCAAGTTCTCCCACTTAAAAAGATGAGAGGCCTGTCATTTTCATCATAGCTACACTTCAACTATGACAGACAAAATGAGAAAAAAAATCCAGAAAATCACATTGTAGGATTTTTAATGAATTTATTTGCAAATTATGGTGGAAAATAAGTATTTGGTCACCTACAAACAAGCAAGATTTCTGGCTCTCACAGACCTGTAACTTCTCTGTCCTCCACTCGTTACCTGTATTAATGGCACCTGTTTGAACTTGTTATCAGTATAAAATACACCTGTCCACAACCTCAAACAGTCACACTCCAAACTCCACTATGGCCAAGACCAAAGAGCTGTCAAAGGAACACTGGAAACAAAATTGTAGACCTGCACCAGGCTGGGAAGACTGAATCTGCAATAGGTAAGCAGCTTGGTTTGAAGAAATCAACTGTGGGAGCAATTATTAGGAAATGGAAGACATACAAGACCACTGATAATCTCCCTCGATCTGGGGCTCCACGCAAGATCTCACCCTGTGGGGTAAAAATGATGACAAGAACGAACGATGAGCAAAAATCCCAGAACCACACGGGGGGACCTAGTGAATGACCTGCAGAGAGCTGGGACCAAAGTAACAAAGCCTCCTGCAGTGCCAGACGTGTCCCCCTGCTTAAGCCAGTACATGTCCAGGCCCGTCTGAAGTTTGCTAGAGAGCATTTGGATGATCCAGAAGAAGATTGGGAGAATGTCATATGGACAGATGAAACCAAAATAGAACTTTTTTGGTAAAAACTCAACTCGTTGTGTTTGGAGGACAAAGAATGCTGAGTTGCATCCAAAGAACACCATACCTACTGTGAAGCATGGGGGTGGAAACATCATGCTTTGGGGCTGTTTTTCTGCAAAGGGACCAGGACGACTGATCCTTGTAAAGGAAGGAATGAATGGGGCCATGTATCGTGAGATTTTGAGCGAAAACCTCCTTCCATCAGCAAGGCTATTGACGATGAAACGTGGCTGGGTCTTTCAGCATGACAATGATCCCAAACACACCGCCCAGGTAATGATGGAGTGGCTTCGTAAGAAGCATTTTAAGGTCCTCGAGTGGCCTAGCCAGTCTCCAGATCTCAACCCCATAGAAAATCTTTGGAGGGAGTTGAAAGTCCGTGTTGCCCAGCAACAGCCCCAAAACATCACTGCTCTAGAGGAGGTCTGCATGGAGGAATGGGATAAAATACCAGCAACAGTGTGTGAAAACCTTGTGAACTCTTACAGAAAACTTTTGACCTCTGTCATTGCCAACAAAGGGTATATTAGTATTGAGATAAACTTTTGCTATTGACCAAATACTTATTTTCCACCATAATTTGCAAATAAATGTATTAAAAATCCTACAATGTGATTTTCTGGATTTTTTTTCTCTTCTCATTTTGTCTGTCAGAGTTGAAGTGTACCTATGATGAAAATTACAGGCCTCTCATCTTTTTAGTGGGAGAACTTGTGCAATTGGTGGCTGACGAAATACTTTTTTTGCCCAACTGTATAGTCAGCCTACTTTGCAGTTGTTTATTTGAGAATGTTTATGGAGAAAGTCTTTGTCTACCCACAACACAGTTGTCATTAGCATCGCTAACTGGCTACATACAGAGTGATAAGTGTGACCACCAAACAGGCAGACGGGCAATATTGCTGCAAATTAAATTGTCAGATATTGTTACGTTTGGATTTTTAAGTTAATAGTGGTTAAGCAGGGGTGGGATACTGTGGCTTTGATTGGATAGTCTGCAGGAGATTTATGTTTATGACAGTTTGTGATGGAACAATTGAAAAAATCCATCTACTTTCAGAATTGCTTGGCGAGCTACTCATAGGTGGGCTGCGAGCTTACTGGTAGCTTGCAATCTACCTGTTGGAGACCCCTGTTCTTGATACTTCAACATTGGTGCATTCTGACATACAGCCTGTCTTCCCTTCACCGCATTCTCTGACTGAAGTCTAGGAGAGTAAGTGCTGTCCCCTCAATAATAATCATTGGCTTCCTTTATTTTGTCCTGTAACCATTTCCCACTCTGTTTGTGATTATTTGGGATTTATTGGTAAAGTATTGTCTATATCTGGTAGTGTGTCTGTAAGGTAAAGGAGTGTGCCTGTAAAGTAGTGTCTATCTCTGGTAGTGTGTCTAAAGGAGTGTGAGCATGTAAAGGAGTGTGAGCATGTAAAGTAGTGTGAGCATGTAAAGAGTGTGTCTGTGTAAAGTAGTGTGAGCATGTAAAGTAGTGTGTATGTGTAAAGTAGTGTCTATCTCTGGTAGTGTGTCTAAAGGAGTGTGAGCATGTAAAGTAGTGTGAGCGTGTAAAGGAGTAGTGTGAGCGTGTAAAGGAGTAGTGTTTCTGTGTAAAGTAGTGTCTGTGTAAAGTAGTGTCTGTGTAAAGTGGTGTGAGCATGTGAAGTAGTGTGAGCATGTAAATTAGTGTCTCTGGTAGTTTTTCTAAAGGAGTGTGTCTGTGTGAAGTAGTGTGTGCATGTAAAGTAGTGTGAGCATGTAAAGTAGTTTATATCTCTGGTAGTTTTTCTAAAGGAGTGTGTCTGTGTAAACTAGTGTCTGTGTAAAGTACTGTGTGCATGTAAAGTAGTGTGTGCATGTAAAGTAGTGTGAGCATGTAAAGTAGTTTATATCTCTGGTAGTTTTTCTAAAGGAGTGTGTCTGTGCAAAATAGTGTGAGCATGTGAAGTAGTGTGAGCATGTGAAGTAGTGTGAGCATGTGAAGTAGTGTGAGCATGTTAAGTAGTGTGAGCATGTAAAGTAGTTTATGTCTCTGGTAGTTTTTCTAAAGTAGTGTGTCTGTGTAAAATAGTGTGAGCATGTGAAGTAGTGTGAGCATGTGAAGTAGTGTGAGCATGTGAAGTAGTGTGAGCATGTGAAGTAGTGTGAGCATGTGAAGTAGTGTGAGCATGTGAAGTAGTGTGAGCATGTGAAGTAGTGTGAGCATGTAAAGTAGTGTGAGCATGTAAAGTAGTGTGAGCATGTAAAGTAGTGTGAGCATGTAAAGTAGTGTGAGCATGTAAAGTAGTGTGAGCATGTAAAGTAGTGTGAGCATGTAAAGTAGTGTGAGCATGTAAAGTAGTGTGAGCATGTAAAGTAGTGTGAGCATGTAAAGTAGTGTGAGCATGTAAAGTAGTGTGAGCATGTAAAGTAGTGTGAGCATGTAAAGTAGTGTGAGCATGTAAAAAGTAGTGTGAGCATGTAAAGTAGTGTGAGCATGTAAAGTAGTGTGAGCATGTAAAGTAGTGTGAGCATGTAAAGTAGTGTGAGCATGTAAAGTAGTGTGAGCATGTAAAGTAGTGTGAGCATGTAAAGTAGTGTGAGCATGTAAAGTACTGTGAGCATGTAAAGTAGTGTGAGCATGTAAAGTAGTGTGAGCATGTAAAGGAGTGTGAGCATGTAAAGGAGTGTGAGCATGTAAAGGAGTGTGAGCATGTAAAGGAGTGTGAGCATGTAAAAAAGTAGTGTGAGCATGTAAAGGAGTAGTGTGTTTGTGTAAAGTAGTGTGTCTGTGTAAAGGAGTGTGTCTGTGTAAAGGAGTGTGAGCATGTAAAGGAGTAGTGTGTCTGTGTAAAGGAGTAGTGTGTCTGTGTAAAGGAGTAGTGTGTCTGTGTAAAGGAGTAGTGTGTCTGTGTAAAGTGGTGTGAGCATGTGAAGTAGTGTGAGCATGTAAATTAGTGTCTCTCTGGTAGTTTTTCTAAAGGAGTGTGTCTGTGTAAAGGAGTGTGTCTGTGTAAAGTAGTGTGAGCATGTAAAGTAGTGTGAGCATGTAAAGTAGTGTTTATCTCTGGTAGTGTGTCTAAAGGAGAGTGTCTGTGTAAAGTAGTGTGAGCATGTGAAGGAGTGTGTCTGTGTAAAGTAGTGTGAGCGTGTGAAAGAGTGTGTCTATGTACATTGAACCCTGTGCCTGGGTATTTCAGGACTCTCAGAGCAAGCAGAGTGGATACAATATGCACCAGCTACAGGGGAACAAGGACTTTGGCAGTGAGAAGAAGGGCAATTTGATGAAGAAAAGCGATGGGTGGGTGAAAGAGTGGGTGGATGAAAGAGTGGATGGGTGAAAGAGTGGATGGATGAAAGAGTGGATGGATGAAAGAGTGGATGGATGAAAGAGTGGATGGATGAAAGAGTGGATGGGTGAAAGAGTGGATGGGTGAAAGAGTGGATGGGTGAAAGAGTGGATGGGTGAAAGGGTGGATGGGTGAAAGGGTGGATGGGTGAAAGAGTGGATGGATGGGTAAATTTGTAGATGTGGTGATGTGAACGCTGACTTACAATACAGTGCCTTCAGAAAGTATTCACACACGCCTGAATTAACAATTTGTTAAATAGATCTTTTGTGTCATGGGCCTACACACAATACCCCATAATGTCAAAGTGGAATGAGGTTATTTTGAAAATGTTTATTTTACAAATGAATTTGCAAAGAAATGCTGAAGAGTCAATACGTATTCAACCCTTTTGTTATGGCCTAATTAAGTTCAGGAGTAAATATTTGCTTAACAAGTCAAGTAATAAGTTGCATGGACTCACTCTGTGTGCTATAATAGTGTTTAAGATAATTTTTTAATGACGACTGTAACAGTTTTGACTTGTTGTTTGTTTGGGGTGCCAGGTAGGCGGTGTCTACCAGAGAAAAATTATAGATTTGTCCTTTTTGTTTGGGAGGGAATGAGATCTGGATAGTCCGTCAAGTCTATACCAACTTGCAGGTTCCTTGGTGGAAGAGTGGGGTAACATCTCACAGCAAGAACTGGCAAATCTGGTGCAGTCCATGAGAAGGAGATGCACTGCAGTACTTAAAGCAGCTGGTGGCCACACCAGATACTGACTGTTACTTTTGATTTTGACCCCCCCTTTGTTCAGGGACACATTATTCCATTTCTGTTAGTCACATGTCTGTGGAACTTGTTCAGTTTATGTCTCAGTTGTTGAATCTTGTTATGTTCATACAAATATTTACACAGTGAGTTAACAGTGAGAGGACATTTCTTTTTTTTGCTGAGTTTGAATACAGGAAATAATTAAAAGTCCGTTCCAATACCATATTTACATGTGCAGGGATACTGGAGCGATAGAGGTGGATATGTATAGGAGTAAGGTGACTAGGCATCAGGATATAAGATAAACAGAGTAGCAGCAGCTTCTATATGAGTGGGTCTGCAGGTGTGTAGAGTCGGTATAAATCTCTGTGCATATTATGTGTGAGCGAGAAGATGACGGAGCGAGTTTTGTTCAAGAGCCTGTTGGTGTCAGACTTGATGCACCGTTACCTCATGCCATGTGGCTGCAAAGAAAGTAGTCTATGGCTTGAGTGGTTAGGGTCTTTGATGATTCTCTGGGGCCTTCTTTTTGCACTGCCTGATATAGGTGCTGGATGGCAGGGAGCTCGGCCCCAGTGATGTACTGGGCTGTCTGCATAACCCTCTGTAGCGCCATGCGATCGAGAGCGGTGCTATTACCATACCAAGCAGTGATGCAGCCAATACAAGCAGTGATGCAGCCAATACAAGCAGTGATGCAGCCAATACAAGCAGTGATGTAGCCAATACAAGCAGTGATGCAGCCAATACAAGCAGTGATGCAGCCAATACAAGCAGTGATGCAGCCAATACAAGCAGTGATGCAGCCAATACAAGCAGTGATGCAGCCATTACAAGCAGTGATGCAGCCATTACAAGCAGTGATGCAGCCAATACAAGCAGTGATGCAGCCAATACAAGCAGTGATGCAGCCAATACAAGCAGTGATGCAGCCAGTACAAGCAGTGATGCTTGTCATTGGCAAGGACTCATGACTTTTTTAGGATAAAAATAAATGGAATTAGATCTAAGCACAGGCAAAATCCTAGAGGAAAACCTGGTTGTCTGCTTTCCACTAGACACTGGGAGACAAATTCACCTTTCAGTAGGACAATAACCTAAAACACAAGGCCAAATATACACTGGAATTGCTTACCAAGACCACAGTGAATGTTCCTGTCTGGCCTAGTTACAGTGTTGACTTAAATAGGCTTGAAAATCTATGGCAAGCAGGTGTGCAAAGCTCTTAAAGACTTACTGAGAAAAATTCACATCTGTAATCACTGCCAAAGGTGATTCTAACATGTATTGACTCAGGGGTATATACTTATGTCAATTAAATATTTATGTTTTTAATTTCCAATAAATTTGCAAATATTTCTAAAAACATGTTTTCACTTTTGTCATTATGGGCTATTGTGTGTAGATGGGTGAGATTTTTTAAAATCCATTTTGATTTCATGCTGTAACATTACAACATTTGGAAAAGGTCAAGGGGTATGAATACTTTCTGATGTTTGTCTGGGTTTACATTTGTAAGATTAAGAAGTGTAAAAAATGTTATTCCTAAATGTATTTCCTTTTTTCCTAGGTTACGGAAGGTGTGGCAACGGAGGAAATGTTCTGTGAAGAGCGGCATTCTCACTATCGCACATGCCACAGTGAGTAGTACTATATTGCACTACATTACCCATAATCCATTGCAACACCGCAACACAGTATCACTCTTGTCCAGAAGCCAAATCCTACCGGACAAAAATAATTTGAACCAACGTTCTATCAACATGTCATATCTTTTCAAAATACTGATGTTCAACAACTGGCTGATTTCTTCACCTATTGCGTATGTTATTTATCTCTGTCTGTCATCTAGTCTAACCGACAGCCGGTGAGACTGAACCTACTGACCTGCCAGGTCAAACCCAGTGGGGAGGACAAGAAGTGCTTTGACCTCATCTCCCGTGAGTTCCTATAATATTATTTTAGAATAATATAATATATGATTATGTATTTCCTATAATATCATATATCAATGACATGATAAATTAGCAGACAGTTTTACTAATAATTGACTCTACAGGAATGGAGTCGGCCGTCTGCACCAGACCTGGGTTGAATACTGTATGTGAAATACTTTCACATACTTGGGCTGTGCCTGATACAATGCAGTAATAGTTGTCAAAATCTTAAATAAATAGTCATAGCTCAATAGCTAATCATAGTGCACCCCCTAATCGTAGCTAATCATAAAGCACATCAACTTTTTTGAAGGAGAACGTAATCCCTTAGAATATACTATTTCTTGGTAGCAGTGGAGTGAGGGAGACATACAAGTGCCGTAGCTAAACAAGCTAGCAGTTACAGACTGGGAATGGCAATTTAGCAGTTATCAGACTGGGTTAGCAAGCAAACACTTGGCAGACTGGGGCTAGCAGTTAGCAGACCGGGTCAGGCAAGCTAGCAGTTAGCAGACCGGGGCAAGCCGTCTAGAAGTTAACAGACTGGTGCTAGCAAGTTAGCTTTTGGGGGACGTCGCGATGGGGGTAAGTCTGTTTTTGCCTCTTCGTGCGGTTGATGTCGATAGACCAGTCGTAGAATTAGTAGGGTTCCAAGTAGCTCTAGGTAGCTAGTAAGCCGTGGTTAGCAGAATGGGCCTTCAGCGGGCGTCGAGCCTGAGGGACGTGTTGGAATCCTTGGGCAGATTGTCGGTATTCCAGTCGTAGAGGATCGGTGGGGTTCTGTGCCCCGTACCGGCAGTAGAAGGGGTCCGGATATTTTAGCCCAGATTGTGGTTAGCTAGTTGCGAAGATCCAGATGAAAATGTTCAGAGTTTGCGGTAGGAATCCGGGTAGATGTGGAATAAAAAAATGAAATAAAAATAATAGGTCCGTTATGCTGTGGTTTGAGTCACGTTGTTCCAACTGGCGAGAGCTTTCCGAGCTAAAGGTTAGCTGATGACCGCTAGCAATGGTTTGCTGACTGATAGCTGGTAGGGTAGTTAGCTGGCTAGATTCAGTTGAGGGATTCCAGATCTGAATTAAATAGAAATACTTAAGAAAAAGAACAGATCCACGCCACATTGAATGAGGCGGGTTGCAGGAGAGTATTTGGAAGTTGAGGTTTAGGAAAATATTTTTTAAATGATATGCGAAAATAAAGATATATACAAGGGACACGACAGGACAAACACTTCTGACTGCTACACCATCTTGGATTCAAAAGTCTTAAGTACATTTTAGCAATTCCATTTATTTTTGATACTTAAGTATTTTTAAAATCAAATACATTTAGACTTTTACTCAAGTTACTCAACCACTTTTAGTCTTAATCTTCAGGACACTACTCACTGTTTAGCACATGACCTCACATGTGAATCCTTAAAGAGATGGGTGGGGCTAAGGCTTAAGAGGGCGTGAACAATGCCGAACGGGTGTTGAGATGGGTGTTCCACTAGGTACCAAAACATTCAAAGGCCATTTTCTCAAAAGTGAGGTTGCAAGTTTATCAACTTTCAAAGCAGAATTTAATTTCCCATGAATATGGATGTTAGTACAGAATGGTCTGATCAACCTTTAAAGAGATGAGTGGGGCTAAGGCTTAAGAGGGTGTGAACAATGCTGAATGGGTGTAGACAAACAAGGGCTCTTCAATAGTAGTACCAAAACATTGAAAGACGGTTTTCTCAAAAGTGAGTTTCCAAGTTGGTCAACATTCAAAGTAATTCATACTGTTTGTTAGTGCGTATGCGTCAGAACATGGCGGCAGTTGGGAACATGGCATTAGCATGACGTTTGTGCCTTGAAATGTATGTTATTAAATGTGGAAACACATTGAAAAGAACCTATGGATTCAGCCTTGTATATATAGCTATTTTTAGCTTGTATATATAGCTAACCAAGTCATTACAAAACTTAGTCAGACAACATGAAAAACGACAAGTAATCTAGTAAAAACCATTGAATTCACAAGAGTATAAAACAGCAAATTAAAAACATTGACAGGTCAAGGAATCAGCCTCAAAATCTTTCATCAGTGATTTAATAACACCAATCGGGACAAGTTCTTCCAGTTTAAAATTATTTTGGAAGGTGTTCCAAGACGATGGCGCAGAGTAAAAAATTAAAAAGCACTTCTTTACCAAATTAAGTTCGGACATTTGGAACAGTTAGCAGAGAACGAAGAGAATACCCACCACATTTCTGAACAATAAAAATGCACAAAAAAAAGGTAGTAAACCCAAAATGTAAATAAAAGTATACCAGTGACTGAGCCTACAAGTGACTAGAGAAGGCCAGCCAACCCTGGTATACAAAGTGCAGTGGTGAATAAGGGTTTTGCAGTGCCATGGTAAAGAGTGTCAATTGATCTCAAACACTGAGCGGAAGCATTCATATATAAAATATCCCCATAGTCTAGTAAAGGCATAACTGTAGCTGATACTAGCCTCCTTCTGGCTTCAAAAGAAAAACAGGCCTTATTCCTAAAATAAAATCCCAATTTCAGCTTCAATTTTTTTGTAAGTTGTTGAATATGCAATTTAAAAGAGAGGCCGTCATCAATTAACATTCCAAGATATTTATGAGGTTACAACCTCAATCTCCTTGCCCTGACAGGTAGTAATAGGTGAAAGGTTCAGAGAGTTTAGTTTTGTCAGTATTGAGGATAAGCTTCAATTGACACAAGGTACAGTGGGGAGAACAAGTATTTGATACACTGCCAATTTGCAGGTTTTCCTACTTTCAAAGCATGTAGAGGTCTGTATTTTTTAAAATCATAGGTACACTTCAACTGTGAGAGACAGAATCTAAAACAAAAATCCAGAAAATCACATTTCCACCTCCATACAGACCTCTACATGCTTTGTAAGTAGGAAAACCTGCAAAATCTGCAGTGTAGCAAATACTTGTTCTCCCCACTGTATGTTGAACAGTATAAAAAGCAGTTTGCATGTTCTGGAAAGCTTTTTTAAGAGACGAGGCACGAGCTATGACCAAGCATCATTACAACTGAGGATATATTTTGGAAAGTTATGATCATTGTAGCCGGACTTCTTTTGATCTATCCCATTAGTCTTTGAGAGATACGAGACAAATCAGTGCAGATGTCGCGGTATCTGACGGAAGGCAATGATATATCCTGCTGTTTGAATAAAGACAAATCCTTAAAAAAAGAAAGTGACACTGTGAAGGACTAACGCAGGGATGGACCCCCTGTCTGCTACCACTATACCAAAACACGGCACACACCTCAATGTTCAAGTATTTGGAAGTATTTTATGTGTTTCACCGAAAACTTGCTCCGAGACAGTGAGGGAGAAGCCCCTTGTCTTTCTGTGTGTGTAAAAATAGGGCTCCGACAGTGTTTTTACTTCTAGTCATTCTAATCTAGTAATATGCTATGCTATGCTATGCTATGCTATGCTATGCTATGCTATGCTATGCTATGCTATGCACTAAGGTATGTCTGTCATTTCTCTTTTACAGATAATCGCACATATCATTTCCAGGCCGAAGATGAACAGGAGTTTGTGATGTAAGATAATCTACTATATGGTGTGTGTGCATGTGCACACCTGAATGTCAGTGCTCAGTATGAAGGAGACTCTGAACATGGTGTTCAGTGCATTTGGGGACTGTAAAATATGGTGGGGGATCTGTTTGTGCTTCCCACTGGTCCTTGGGTCCTTGTTAAGGTCAACGGCATCATGAACCTTACCCAGTACTAGGACATTTTAGTTAAAAACCTGGTTGCCTCTGTCAAGAGGCTGAAACTTGGCCACAAATGGATCTTCAGAAAGACAATAACCCCAAGCACACATCAACATTATTAATTGACCACAAAAAGAAATAAGGAATGGTCTAAGAACCCTCCCAATGTATTATCCAATCTCATGAAACATTTTTTTTTGTTTTTATCTCGGTGCCATTATCCTCGTAAGGTGAAGTATTGAAAGCAGGGGAGACAATAATTTTGTCCCCTCTCTTTGAGAAACAAAATGTATGACGTTTTAAACAAAATCTCTTTCTCTGAGAAATTGTATTAGTATAGAATAATGTCCCCATTTTTCTAGCGTACAATATAGCTCAGTATTTGAATGATTTATTTTCTGAAGTCCTTTTTGCTCAAGGGTGTCACTGTATACAGTATATATATATGTGTGTGCAGCTGGATATCGGTGCTGACCAACAGTAAAGAGGAGGCACTGAACAAGGCGTTCCACGGGGAGCAGAGTACAGGAGGAGAGGACACCCTGGAGGACCTGACCAAAGCCATCATAGAAGACGTGCTACGGATACCTGGCAACGAAATCTGCTGTGACTGTGGTGCAGCTGGTGAGTGAGAGAGTGGGTGTCTGTTTGGACCGGAGATCTTCATCAGGCACCTTGTACGTTGTTGTTGACTCTGCCTCCTCTGTAGGTAGGCTGGTGAGTGAGAGAGTGTGTGTCTGTTTACGCCCTCATGTGGTTTGTGATCTCTCATCACCCCAAAACATATAGTAATAACAATAATAATAGATTTATTTTATATCGCGTTTTTCATTACAAAGACAATCTCAAATACACTTTTAAAACGAACAACAACAAATGTAGATCTGGCAGGTCTTGGGCGATGATCTTCTACTCCACAGCTTCAGATGGTAAGGCCAGGCAGTTCAGAAAGGCTAGTTTAAGCGGATGGTCCATTACTGAAGCGTAGCACTCATCTGGGTGACGCTTCGGCAGCTATAAGCGCCAGAAAAACCAACAATCCTCGGCAGTAGTTAGGAATGTGGTGGAAATTATAACCAAAAGGAAGAGGGAGACTGTGGATTCTTCAAACAACAACTTTATTCTAAGATTTGCAAAAATGGAGTGGTTAACCATCCACTCAACAGTGCAGAGTTAAAAGCCCAACGAACGGTTGGCTCTCAGTTTTTTATAGAAAGTACAACTTGTCTTCGTGGCAGTTTAGCAGATGGGTGGAAACGGCGACGGTTTGTCTATGCCGATTAAGATAGCATGAGAGCTCAACTGTTATAACTGTGTTTTGTCACAGTTCACACTATAATGTGCTCCTTCCTGCAAGTTTCCACACAGCTGACTTCCTGCAGATAGTAAAACCACGGGATGTCTCACCCAAAAGGATCTTACGCCCAGTCTTATGAATAACTCTCAAAAAGACAAGCTTGTATCAGGTTGGAATAGTTCATTAAGTTACCCTCACCCTGGGGTATGAATGTACAGCAATGGTCACCTATCATTTGGCGCCCTCTGCAGGAGATGTGATGCTACTACTACAGCGAACTTGCCTTCCGGTGATGTGGCCTCCTGTGTACAGGGATCTGTGGCTATTCATTAAGTTACCCTCACCCTGGGGTATGAATGTACAGCAATGGTCACCTATCATTTGGCGCCCTCTGCAGGAGATGTGATGCTACTACTACAGCGAACTTCCCTTCCGGTGATGTGGCCTCCTGTGTACAGGGATCTGTGGCTATTCTTTCATGTGTCGTACCTTGTTTATTTGTCACTGAGATTCAACAATAGTGTCTGAAATGACAACACTATATCTACTAGAATCTGCAACTAACACCCTTATGCAAACATGGTCTCAAACACATGGCCCCCTATGTTCTTAGCCTTCTGCTACAAATACGTTTGCACATCATCATTCCATCTAACCCATAACACGTTAGTCACTGCTGCTAGTCCACTTATATAGTTACAAACATACTAAAACATGCTCAAGTCAATTGTGCTATATATCATCCAGAAAGCCATATGTATTGATACGCCTTAACATGAGAATTCTGTTAACATGGTAAAGCTTTTTCAACCCAAATTTAGAATGACAGTCTTTAGGGCTTCCCGTTGAGTCGATCACTCAAATTGAAGACCTTCAACTAAGCACACACGGTTAGAATGTACATCTACAAACAGGGGACCGTATATAGACAGTTTGTCATGACAGCCCTTGTTCATCCCTGTTTTACAATGTAACGAGTGACATGCTAATAACAGATCTCAGTGCATTGGAATCTAAATTACAATAAGCTTCCCAGTGTGTAAACCTCCAAAATCAATCCTGAATAAATGTACAGACACAGTTGACCACCCCCCTCCTTCCCTGCACTCGTCTTCCAGCATCTATTCAAATCAAATCAAATGTTATTTGTCACTTTCACATGGTTAGCAGATGTTAATGCGAGTGTAGCGAAATGCTTGTGCTTCTAGTTCCGACAATGCAGTAATAACCAACAAGTAATCTAACTAACAATTCCAAAACTACTGTCTTATACACAGTGTAAGGGGATAAAGAATATATACATTAAAAAAACATACAAAATAAAATCCACTTCCTGTGTTAGAGGATTCTCCCACCTCACTAGTATAAGGGCAGATCCTATTCTCCCACCTCACTAGTATAAGGGCAGATCCTATGCTCTGTCTACTTGTATTCTGTAAATACAGAAGAAATTATGCAGTTATACACTATTCCCCTCTCCCCCTCTCCTCCTTCTCTCTCTCTCCTCTCCCCCTCTTTCACTCCATGTGTATCTGTCCCATTCCTTCTCTCCCCCTCTTTCACTCCATGTGTATCTGTCCCATTCCTTCTCTCCCCCGTCTCCCCCTCTTTGACTCCATGTGTATCTGTCCCATTCCTTCTCTCTCCCCTCTTTCACTCCATGTGTATCTGTCCCATTCCTTCTCTCTTCCCTCTTTCACTCCATGTGTATCTGCCCCATTCCTTCTCTCCCCCTCTTTCACTCCATGTGTATCTGTCCCATTCCTTCTGTCTCCTCTCCCCCTCTCCCCCTCTCCTTCCTCCTCTCCCCCTCTTTCACTCCATGTGTATCTGTCCCATTCCTTCTCTCTCCCCCTCTTTCACTCCATGTGTATCTGTCCCATTCCTTCTCCTCTCCCCCTCTCCCCCTCTCCCCCATGTGTATCTCCATTCCTCCTCTCCCCTCTTTCACTCCATGTGTATCTGTCCCATTCCTCCTCTCCCCCTCTTTCACTCCATGTGTATCTGTCCCATTCCTTCTCTCTCCTCTCCCCCTCCTTGACTCCATGTGTATCTGCCCCATTCCTTTCTCTCTCCCCCTCTCCCCCTCTTTCACACTCCATGTGTATCTGTCCCATTCCTTCTCTCTCCCCCTCTTTCACTCCATGTGTATCTGTCCCATTCCTTCTCCTCTCCCCCTCTCTTTCCTCCTGTGTATCTCTCCTTCCTCCTCTCCATGTGTATCCCCTCTTTCACTCCATGTGTATCTGTCCCATTCCTCCTCTCCCCCTCTTTCACTCCATGTGTATCTGTCCCATTCCTCCTCTCCCCCTCTTTCACTCCATGTGTATCTGTCCCATTCCTTCTCTCTCCTCTCCCCCTCCTTGACTCCATGTGTATCTGCCCCATTCCTTCTCTCTCCCCCTCTCCCCCTCTTTCACTCCATGTGTATCTGCCCCATTCCTCCTCTCCCCCTCTTTCACTCCATGTGTATCTGTCCCATTCCTTCTCCTCTCCCCCTCTTTGACTCCATGTGTATCTGTCCCATTCCTTCTCTCTCCTCTCCCCCTCTTTGACTCCATGTGTATCTGTCCCATTCCTTCTCTCTCCTCTCCCCCTCTTTGACTCCATGTGTATCTGTCCCATTCCTTCTCTCTCCTCTCCCCCTCTTTGACTCCATGTGTATCTGTCCCATTCCTTCTCTCTTCTCTCCCCTCTTTGACTCCATGTGTATCTGTCCCATTCCTTCTCTCTCCTCTCCCCCTCTTTGACTCCATGTGTATCTGTCCCATTCCTCCTCTCTCCCTCTTTCACTCCATGTGTATCTGTCCCATTCCTCCTCTCCCCCTCTTTCACTCCATGTGTATCTGCCCCATTCCTTCTCTCTCCTCTCCCCCTCTTTGACTCCATGTGTATCTGCCCCATTCCTCCTCTCTCCCTCTTTCACCCCGTTCTTCCTCTCTTTTTCTTCTCCCTTTCTCTTTGTTCTCATTAAACAGCCACCCAATATTTGCATGGCTTTTCAAATGCATTCATTTAAAGGGTGCCATCTGCTTCCCGCATCTTTCGCATTGCAATGTTTTTTGAGTATTGACAAAACAATACACATTAATGAAGTCATTCTTCAATGCTTAACAATTTGGTTTGTTATTTATATCTCGTGTAATTGTGTCTTAAATCCCTACATAAACCTTCGATTGTTTTTGTGTTGTCAATTTACTTCAGTGGGTACATTTACATTCACACACTACAATTATTGTGAGTACTGAGATTAATATAATAGTTTGATAAAATGTTTACATGCTTTCCAAGAAGAATGATTTCCCTGATAATCAGGTAGCCTGATCTGATAATCAGGTAGCCTGATCTGATAATCAGGTAGCCTGATCTGAAATCAGGTAGCCTGATCTGATAATCAGGTAGCCTGATCTGATAATCAGGTAGCCTGATCTGATAATCAGGTAGCCTGATCTGATAATCAGGTAGCCTGATGGAACTTTGATAAATGCAGAAAAGTCCCTAACCAAAATAAATGTTCCGAAACAGCGACTTGTTATTTTTGGGGGGCCAATTTGATTCTGAGTTTGGACATGTAAAGTTTGTTTGTTTTAAAACTATACTTCACTCGTGCGTAAGAGGGAGGCTTGCGTTGCTAGGCGCAGATCAAATACACTGCTGTTTACATATCCTAATAATTAGAAAGATTGCAAAATAATACAGCCATTTTAATCAACATATGCTTACTTCGATTATGACCTTACACCGATTAAGATAAGCAGAGTAAGGTATTTGTATGACTAATGCCATACTCGGCCTACTGCAATAATCCGTTTAATATTGAATTATTAGTGTGCATGTAAACATAATCAATGTTTATTCAGTTAAGGGCATTGACTCAGCTTGGTGTTAAGCCTGGAGGATCTTTGTATATAAAAGCAACTGCATGCATTGGCTTTGATGGATGCCTGTTTAATTTGTATTGAATTTGACCCTTTATTTAACTAGGCAAGTCAGTTAAGAACAAATTCTTATTTAAAATGACGGCCTACACCAGCTAAACCGGGTGCGCCACCCTATGGGACTCCCAATCAGGGCTGGTTGTGATACAGCCTGGAATCGAACCAGGGTCTGTAGTGACACCTCTAGCACTGATATGCAGTTCCTTAGACCACTACGCCACTCGGGAGCCCAACATTCAACATTTGATAACCCTGGCCTCAGTACTGTTTGGCTCTGATGTCCCTTATAAGCAGCACCTCAGTCAATCAGACTGACAGACTGACAGAGAGACCGTTGTCTGGATGTTTAAAGCGCCCTCAACTTCTGTCGTCTTATTGTTTAGGAATTTCCCATCCTCTTTTGTATTGTTTTTTGTATTATTGATAAGGAGAGCGATAGCGTTGAATGAGAGGGGTCCTAGAGCGAGGGGAGTGTACAGTATAAAGCGGTGGTACCAGGATTCGATCCCATGCACACGGGTATAATGTATAGTGTGTGCTGAAGGTGGAGACCCGCTAGACGCCCCAGACATTGTTGTCATCTGTTCTCTCTTTTTGCAGAGCCAAAATGGCTGTCTACTAATCTCGGCATCCTGACGTGTATCGAGTGCTCTGGGATCCACAGGGAGATGGGTGTCCACATCTCCCGCATCCAGTCCATGGAGCTAGACAAACTGGGGAGCTCCGAACTCTTGGTATGTTGACGCGTACACTGAGTGTACGAAACATTATGGACACCTGCTCTTTCCATGACATAGACTGACCAGGTGAATCCAGTTGAAAGCTATGGTCCCTTTTTAATGTCTCTTGTAAAAACATTGAGACATGAATTGTGTCTGTGCCATTCAGAGGGTGAAAACCAAAGATTTAAGTGCCTTTGAACGGGTTATGGTAGTAGGTAGACCTGCCACGCTGCTGGGGTTTTCACGTTCAACAGTTTCCCGTGTGTATTAAGAATGGTCCACCACCCAATGGACATCCAGCCAACTTGACACAACTGTGGGAAGCATTGGATTCCAAATGGGCCAGCATCCCTGTGGAACACTTTCGACACCTTGTAGAGTCAACATGGGCCAGCATCCCTGTGGAACGCTTTCGACACCTTGTAGAGTCAACATGGGCCAGCATCCCTGTGGAACACTTTCGACACCTTGTAGAGTCCATGTCCCGTCGAATTGAGGCTGCTCTGAGGGCAGAAGGGGGGGGTGCAAATCAATATTAGGAAGGTGTTCTTAATGTTTTGTACACTCGGTGTATACTGGTATCCTGACACATCTTGAGGCTCCAGGGCCACACAATTTGTTTGTCAAAATGAATTTCCGGGCCGTAAGGAGGGGCCGTTCTTTCAAAAATGATATAGGTCCATTATAATTCGACATACTTTCTATCAGGTTTTAAACATTCAAGTTTAGCTTGGAGTCATTTTTTTTATTCACAATATAAAAATAAATATGTTGGTGTATTTGTGTTACTCAATGAGATGCATGATGTGTTTGACATTGGCATTATGCAATGAATGTATATGTTATGTTTGTGATGGTTTCCATGACTCAGACTAATTTATCTCTATGGAATTACTCCATATTTTTAGTCTAGGACTCTGCTTAATCTCGTTCCTAATTTCTTTGTCCAGGTGTGTTATTTTGTATATATACTGTCCAAGACAATGTTCCCTGTCAACATGGACTTTTATTGTACCTTAGGTTAATCATAGTGCCTTGTAAAATCACTCAGACCCCTTAGATTTCCTCACATTTAGTGTTAAATTAAATCTATTTTAATCCCACTTTGTATTTTTTTGTCAACTATCTACACAAAATACACTATAATGTCAAAGTGAAAGAAAAATGTTGTTGTAATAATAATTACTATATATATATTTATATATATATACACTGCTCAAAAAAATAAAGGGAACACTAAAATAACACATCCTAGATCTGAATTAATTAAATATTCTTATTAAATACTTTTTTCTTTACATAGTTGAATGTGCTGACAACAAAATCACACACAAATTATCAATGGAAATCAAATTTATCAACCCACGGAGGTCTGCATTTGGAGTCACACTCAAAATTAAAGTGGAAAACCACACTACAGGCTGATCCAACTTTGATGTAATGTCCTTAAAACAAGTCAAAATGAGGCTCAGTAATGTGTGTGGCCTCCACGTGCCTGTATGACCTCCCTACAACGCCTGGGCGTACTCCTGAGGGATCTCCTCCCAGACCTGGATTAAAGCATCCACCAACTCCTGGACAGTCTGTGGTGCAACGTGGTGTTGGTGGATGGAGCGAGACATGATGTCCCAGATGTGCTCAATTGGATTTAGGTCTGGGGAACGGGCGGGCCAGTCCATAGCATCAATGCCTTCCTCTTGCAGGAACTGCTGACACACTCCAGCCACATGAGGTCTAGCATTGTCTTGCATTAGGAGGAACCCAGGGCCAACCGCACCAGCATATGGTCTCACAGGGGGTCTGAGGATCTCATCTCGGTACATAATGGCAGTCAGGCTACCTCTGGCGAGCACATGGAGGGCTGTGCGGACCCCCAAATAAATGCCACCCCACACCATGACTGACCCACCGCCAAACCGGTCATGCTGGAGGATGTTGCAGGCAGCAGAACGGTGTCTCCAGACTCTGTCACGTCTGTCACGTGCTCAGTGTGAACCTGCTTCCATCTGTGAAGAGCACAGGGCGCCAGTGGCGAATTTGCCAATCTTGGTGTTCTCTGGCAAATGCCAAACGTCCTGCACGATGTTGGGCTGTAAGCACAACCCCCACCTGTGGACATCGGGCCCTCATACCACCCTCATGGAGTCTGTTTCTGACTGTTTGAGCAGACACATGCACATTTGTGGCCGGCTGGAGGTCATTTTGCAGGGCTCCTTCTGCTCCTCCTTTCACAAAGGCGGAAGTAGTGGTACTGCTGCTGGGTTGTTGCCCAACCTCCTCCACATCTCCTGATGTACACTGGCCTGTTTCCTGGTAGCACCTCCATGCTCTGGACATTACGCTGACAGACACAGCAAACCTTCTTGCCACAGCTCGCATTGATGCACCATCCTGGATGATCTGCAAGTGACCAAAACATCAGCCAGGAAGCATAGGAACTGAGAAGTGGTCTGTGGTCACCACCTGCAGAACCACTCCTTTATTGGGGGTGTCTTGCTAATTGCCTATAATTTCCACCTGTTGTCTATTCCATTTGCACAACAGCATGTGAAATTTATTGTCAGTGTTGCTTCCTAAGTTGACAGTTTGATTGCACAGAAGTGTGATTGACTTGGAGTTACATTGTGTTTAAGTGTTCCCTTTATTTATTTATTATTAGCAGTATATATATATGTGTATATGTGTATATATATATGTATATGTGTATATATATATACACATATACAGTGCCTTGCGAAAGTATTCGGCCCCCTTGAACTTTGCGACCTTTTGCCACATTTCAGGCTTCAAACATAAAGATATAAAACTGTATTTTTTTGTGAAGAATCAACAAGTGGGACAATCATGAAGAGGAACGGCATTTATTGGATACTTCAAACTTTTTTAACAAATCAAAAACTGAAAAATTGGGCGTACAAAATTATTGTAGTGCCACGGTGAATATTCCTGAGTGGCCAAGTTACAGTTTTGGCTTAAATATGTTTGAAAATCTATGGAAAGACTTAAAAATTGCTGTCTAGTCATGATCCCCAACATCTTTATAGAGCTTGATGAATTTTGAAAAGAATAATGGGCAAATGTTGTACAATCCAACCCAGAAAGTCTCACATCTGTAATCGATGCCAAATGTGTTTATAACATGTATTGACACAATATAATGCGAAGAAATCAATATGGTCTGAATACATTTGAAAGGAATAGTGTATGGCATGTTTAACTCCTAAACTTTGTCTGTTTCAAAGGCAGTTTACATGTTATTCAACTCACCTGTTCTGCTCTCTCTCCTCAGCTGGCTAAGAACATAGGGAACAGTAGTTTCAATGGCATCATGGAAGGCAATATTCCATGTCCCTCGCCAAAGCCCACCCCATCAAGTGACATGTGAGTGTTATTGAATTAACATCAGTCAATTGAAGTCAATGTTAATCTATTCTTTTCAACCCATCTGAAATCTAAAATGGTTGTCATCATAGCAGGTTGCGAATATATGTGTCTGGGGCTGAAGGTAAATGTAATTACTTGCCGGTACAGGACCTCCTATCTGGAGGGGCATAATTAATAATGATGTCTTTTGTTTCAAAATATATGTCTTTTGTCGTAATGTTTTAATCTGTTTTTTCAAATAGATCAATAACGAGGCTATATACAAGGAGTACTGGCACTGAGTCAGTGTACTGGGGTATGAGGCAGTTGGGGTTATTGATTGAGGTAATATATACATGTAGGTTTGGTTAGGTTATTGATTGAAGTGCTATGTACATGTAGGTAGGGGGTGAAAAACAAAACATACGGGTAGCTGTATTATTCACTATTTAGCAGTCGTATGGCAGTCGTAGAAGCTGTTCAGGAGGCTTTCGGTCCCAGACTTGGCACTCCGGTACCTTGCGGAACAGACTGTGAGTCTTTGGCTGGAGTCTTTTCAGGGCCTTCCTCTGACACCATCTGGTATAGAGGTCCTGGATGACAGGGAGCACGGCCCCAGTGATGTACTGGACCATACGCACTACCTTCGAGCAGTTGCCATGCCAGTCACGATGCTCTCTATGGTGCCGCTGTAGAACTTTTTGAGGATCAGAGGACCCATGCCAAATCTTTTCAGCCTCCTCCCTCTTCACCACTGTGTTGGTGTGCTTGGACCATGATGGGTCTTTAGTGATGTGGAAACCGAGGAACTTCAGGCTCTCGACCGTATCCACTACAGCCCGTCGATTTGAATGGGGGCGTGCTCGGCCCTCCGTTTCATGTATTCCACTATCAGGTCTTTTGTCTTGCTGACGTTGAGAGAGCGGTTGTTGTCCTAGCACCACACTGACAGGTCTCTAACTTCCTCCCTGTAAGCTGTCTCATCGTTGTCAGTAATCAGGCCTTCAACTTTGTCTCATCAGCAAACTTAATGATGGTGTTGGAGCCGTGTGCGGCCACACAGTCGAGGGTGACCAGGGAGTACAGGAGGGAGCTAAGCATGCACCTCTGAGGGGCCCCCGTTTTGAGGATCAGTGTGGCGGATGTGTTGTTGCATACCCTCACCACCTAGGGGCGTCACATCAGAATGTCCATGATCCAGTTGCAGAGGGAGGTGTTAAGTTCCAGAGTCCTTAGCTTAGTGATGACCTTCGTGGGCACTATGGTGTTGAACGCTGAGCTGTAGTCAATGTACAGCATTCTCACATAGGTGTTCCTTTTGTCCAGTTGGGAAAGGGCAGTGTGGAGTGCAATAGAGATTGCATCATCTTTGGAGGCATTTCCAAATTGGCATGGGTCAGGGGTTTCTGGGATGATGGTGTTGATGTGAGCCATGACCAACCTTTCAAAGCATTTCACGGCTACAGATCTGAGTGCTACAGGGCATACAGGATGTAGTCATTAGACAGGTTACCTTGGCATTCTTGGGCATGGGGACTATGGTGGTCTGCTTGAAACATGTAGGTATTACATTTTATTTGTATATATTTAACCCTTAATTTACCAGGTATGTTGACTGAGAACACATTTTAATTTACAGCAACTACCAAGGGAATAGTTTCAGAGAAGAGGAAGGGGATGAATGAGCCAATTAGAAGCTGGAGATGATTAGGTGGCCATAATCATATGTGGGCCAGATTGGGAATTTAGCCAGGACACTGGGGTTAACACTCCTACCCTTTTGATAAGTGCCATGGGATCTTTAGTTACCACAGAGGGTCAAGACACCCGTTTAATGTCCCATATGAAAGACGGCACCCTACAAACTGGATGAAGGTTGAACATGTCAGTGAAGACACTTGCTGGTCAGCTCATGCTCTGAGTATGTGTCCTGGTAATCCGTCTGGCCCTGCGGCCTTGTGAATGTTAACCTGTTAAAAAGCCTTACTCACATCGGCTACGGAACAATTGGTGCTCTCATGCATGGTTCAGTGTTGCTTGCCTTGAACCAAGCATCGAATGCATTTAGCTTGTCTGGTAGACTTGCGTCACTGGGCAGCTTGCAGCTGGTATTCCCTTGGTCAATCATCATAGTTTGCAAGCCCTGCCATATCGGATGAGCATCAGAGCTGGTTTAGTAGGATTCGATCTTAGTGCTGTATTGACACTTTGCCTGTTTGATTGTTCGTACACAGGCATAGCGGGATTTCTTATAACCATCCAAATTTGTGTCCCGCTCATTGCCTTTAGCTCAGTTCAGATGTTGCCTGTAATACATTGCTTCTGGTCAGGCTATTTATGCACGGTCACTCGGGGGACGACATTGTCGATACACTTATTAATGAAGCCAGTGACTGATGTGGTAAACTCATCAATGCCATAGTATGAATCCCACAACATATTCAAATCTGTGCTCGCAAAACATTCATGTAGCTTAGCATCCACTTCATCGAACCACTTCCATATTGAGCTCATCACTGGTACTTCCTGTTTCAGTTTTTGCTTGTAAGCAGGAATTAAGAGGATGAGGTTATGGTCAGATTTGCCAAATGAAGGGCAAGGGAGAGCTTTGTATGCATCTCTGCAGATGTGATTTAGAGGTTTTTTGCCTGTAGTTGCACATAAGACATGCTGGTAGAAATTTGGTCAAATGGTTTCCCTGCATTAAAATCCCCAGCCACTAGGAGCACCACATTGGGTGAGCATTTTCTTGTTTGCTTATGGCCTTATAGAGTTGGTTGAGTGCGGTCTTAGTGCCAGCTTCGGTCTGTGGTGGTAAATAGACGGCTACGAATAATACAGATGAGAACTCTCTTGGTCTACAGTTTATCATTGGGTACTCTACCTCAGGTGAGCAAATACCACTAGACTTCTTAATTATTAGACATTGCGCACTAGCTGTTATTGACAAATAGACACACACTCCCACCCCTCCTCTTACCAGATGTAGCTTCTGCATTTTCTTGTCTGCTTATGGCCTGGTGGTAAATAGACAGCTGCAAAAAAATATACATGAAAACTCTTGAAAGCTCTCTTTTGGGAAATAGTGTGGTCTACAGCTTATCATGAGGTTTTCTAACTCTGATGAGCAGAACCTTGAGACTGCGGACCAACTGTTGTTGACAAAGAGACACACACCCCCTTCCGTCACCTTACTGGACACAGCTGTTCTGTCCTGCCGATATATAGAAAAAACAGCTAGATTTATATTTTCCATGTAAGTTTATGGAAGGGGGTGAGAACCATGAGCCTCCTAGGTTTTGTAGTCAATGTAGCTAGAGGAGAACGGAAGCTAGCTGTCCTCCGGGTACACCATTGTGCTACACCAGAGAGTGCTGCTGAGGCTACTATATACCTTAATTTCAAAACAGTGTGCTTTAATCAGTTAAATAAGTATACTGTATTTAGGGTAGTTTTGTCTAAAAATTATAACTTTTTCAATGTTTCACTATAAGAATAAAAACATTCACTCAGTAGTCCTCTTCCTCCTCTGAGGAGCCTCCACTGCTGCACACGTTCATCCCCTGTAAATTAATTCCAAAAGCACACCAGCCTTTTGATGGATGTAAAAATACCTGTGCAAGAAAAACACCAGGAAGTGTAATAATATTTGGCAATTGAGACATTTGTAACCTGGACAGGAACGTAATAAAAGTAATAATTTTTAAGCCTCATTTAGATATTTTTCTGCTTATAATTTCTGAAATTTGGTAGGCTATTTGTTAGTCAACTTGTCTATTATTAGATAGGCGACATACTGCTTCTCTTGTCATTACTTGACGCTCTAGAATACTAAAATAAGACTTTCCTCACCAGAATGTCATACATTTATAGAATGAATGCATCATCAACAATCTAGTTGACATGTGTAAGGTTCTCTTACATTTCTGCTTCTCTCGCAACAACGTCCAAGTCTAGAACCAACAGGACCCTGAACAGCTTCTAACCTGAAGCCATAAGACTAAATAGTTAGTTAAGTAGTTAACCAAATAGCTACCCAGACGATCTGCATTGACCTTTTTTTCGCAACTAAC
This sequence comes from Oncorhynchus gorbuscha, assembly GCF_021184085.1. Classification (NCBI taxonomy): domain Eukaryota; kingdom Metazoa; phylum Chordata; class Actinopteri; order Salmoniformes; family Salmonidae; genus Oncorhynchus; species Oncorhynchus gorbuscha. Next base: position 4,426,983 of record NC_060194.1, on the reverse strand, counting down.
TTTTTTGACTCATCACATACAGTGCTGCTACTGTTTATTTGTCAATTTATTTCAAGTTCTACTCTATGTACATATCTACCTTAATGACCTCGTATCCCTGCTCATTGACTCGGTACTGGTACCTCTTGTATATAGCCAAGTTATCCTTACTCATTGTGTATGTATTACTTTTATTATTATGTTTTAATTTTCTATTATTTCTCTATTTTCACTCTCTGCATTGTTAGAAGGTCCCGTAAGTTAGCATTTCACTGTTAGTCTACAACAGTTGTTTACGAAGCATGTGACGAATATCATTAGATTTGGTTTAGGTACCGGGGAGATTTTCTGTGCAAAATTTCCAAATTACAACAGTTAAACTGGTTTTAATGAATTTAAAATCTGTGAAAACGATTCAACATGTTTCTGATAGCATTTCAGTTAATCTGGATGCATATTTTATTTGGTGGGGGAAAAAATGCTGTACGAGAGAAATCATATTTCTCTAATCCTGTTCCGAGACAAAAATGAACATTTGGGCTATTATTTTTACTGCAAGGATTCTGCAGGAGGCCTACAGTCCGTGTCCAGTTACTTTTCCACCTGAACTTCAAAGGTTCAAACCAGGGAGTGCTGTTATTGTGGCAAATCTTTTACCGATACGGTGTACCACCACTATTTACTTGACTCCGTACCTGCTTACTGTCACCCCTGACTCTGTCAATAAATATAAATCATCTCTGTATGGTGCAAATCAAATGCATTTCTGATACCGGCCTAAGTATTAGTTCACTGGCAAACAGATAATTATGATAAGAAACAAACCATATATTCTCTATGGCAGGACGGTGAGGAAGGAATACATCAACGCTAAATACCTGGACCACAAATTTGCCCACCAGACTGGCAAAGCCACGGTTCCAGGCAAGTTGTCGGAGGCGGTGCGCTCCCGAGATCTGCTGTTACTTATCCAAGTTTATGCCGAGGGGGCGGAGCTTATGGAGCCCCTGCCCGAGGCAGGAAAGGTAAGGGTAGCTGTGTTCATTTGATTCTTGAATAGCATATTAACTGAAGTGCACAACGAGTCAGAAAACAATTCAGAAAGCTTCAAGTGGTCACAATTCCAAAACAATTTGGCATCACTGGACGAAGACGTGGTTATGAAAGTGGCGTTATTTGATATATTTTTATTTATGTATATTTTATTTACAGTACCAGTCAAAAGCTTCGACACACCTACTAATTTTCTTTATTTTTACTATTTTCAACATTGTAGAATAATATTGAAGACATCAAAAATATGAAATAACACATATGGAATCATGTAGTAACCAAAAAAGTGTTAAACATATCCAAATATATTTTAGATTCTTCAAAGTAGCCACCCTTTGCCTTGATGAGAGCTTTGCACACTCTTTGCATTCCCTCAACCAGCTTCATGAGGTAATCACCTGGAATGCATTTCAATTAACAGGTGTGCCTTGATAAAACTTAATTTGTGGAATTTATTTCCTTCTTAATGCGTTTGATACAATCTGTTGTGCCGTGACAAGGTAGGGGTGGTATACAAGTTTTGGTAAAAGACCAATTACATATTATGGCAAGAACAGCTCAAATAAGCAAATAGAAACGACAGTCCATCATTACTATTTATGACAAAGGTCAGTCAATCCGGAAAAGTTCTTAAAGTGCAGTCGCAAAATCCATCAAGAGCTATGACGAAACTAGCTCTCATGACGACTATCACAGGAAAGAAAGATCCAGAGTTACCTCTGCTGTAGAGGAAAAGTTCATTAGAGTTGCCAGCCTCAGAAATGGGTAATTAACAGCACCTCAGATTGCAGCCCAAATAAATTCTTCACAGAGTTCAAGTGACAGACGCATCTCAACATCAACTGTTCAGAGGAAACTGCATGAATCAGGCCTTCATGGTCGAATTGCTGCAAAGAAACCACTACTAAAGGACAATCAATAAGAAAAAGAGACTTGCTTGGGCCAAGAAACACGAGCAATGGACATTAGACCAGAGGAAATCTGTCCTTTGGTCTCATCAGTCAAAATGTGAGATTTTTGGTTCCAACTGCCGTGTCTTTGTGAGCCGCAGAGTAGGTGAACGGATGATCTCCGCATGTGTGCTTCACGGTTCCCACCATGAAGCATGGAGGAGGTGTGGGGTGCTTTGCTGTTGATGATGTCAGTGATTTCTACAGCATTCTGCAGCGATACACCATCCCATCTGGTTTGTGTTTTTCTTTTCTTTTTTCAATAGGACAATGACCCAAAACACACATCCAGGCTGTGCAAAGGCTGTGTATTTGACCAAGAAGGAGAATGAGGGAGTGCTGCATCAGATGACCTGGCCTCCACTATCAGCAAACCACAACCCAATTGAGATGGTTTGGGATAAGTTGGAACACAGAGTGAAGGAAAAGGAGCCAACAAGGGCTCAGCATATGTGGCAACTCCCTCAAGACATTTTGAAAAGCATTCCATATGAAGCTGGTTGAGAGACACAAGATGGCACCGACAGCGATGGTCGCCTCTCTTACTAGAAAAGATGCAATATTTTTTTTTGTGTGTGTGTATTATTTCTTACATTGTTAGCACAACAAATCTTAAGCGTTATTACCGGTAGGAACTATTGGAAATAAAGTCAACTTACCAACATTACGACCAGGAATACGACTTTACCGAAGCGGATCCTTGGTTTGGACCGCCCACCCATGACAATGGACCTAATCCCAGAAGTCGACCCAAAGCAACGCCACTGCAGAAGGGGCAGATGGAGCAGCCTTCTGGTCAGGCTCCATAGATATGCACATCGCCCACCACTCACCGGGAATACTACTCACCAATGGCCAGTCTCTTGACAACAAGGTAGACACAATTCGAGCAAGGGTTGCCTTCCAGAGAGACATCAGAGATTGTAACATTCTCTGTTTCACGGAAACATGGCTCTCTCGGGATACGTTGTTGGAGTCGGTGAAGCAATCGAGCTTCTTCATGCGTCGTGCCAACAGAGATAAACACCTCTCTGGGAAGAAGGGTTCTTGTCCGTTGTGTATATTCCCCGTCAAGCAGACACCACAATGGCCCTCAAGGAACTTCACTGGACTGTATGTAAACTGGAAACCATATATCCTGAGGCTGCATATATTGTAGCTGGAGATTTTAACAAAGAAAATTTGAGAACAAGGCTACCTACATTTGATCAGCATATTGATTTCAGCACTCGCAAGGGCAATGCACTCAATCACTGCTACTCTAAATTCTACGATGCATACAAGGCTCGCCCTCCCTTCCTCAAATCCGACCACGAGTCTATCTTGCTCCTACCGTCTTATAGGCAGAAACTCAAACAGGATGTACCTGTGACGAGAACCATTCAACGCTGGTCTGACCAATCGGAATCCACGCTTCAAGATTGTTTTGATCACACGGACTGGGAAATGTTCCGGTCAGCCTCAGAGAATAACCTTGATCTATACGCTCTCTCTGTGAGTGAGTTTATAAGGAGGTGCATAGGAGATGTTGTACCCACTGTGACTATTAAAACCTACCCTAACCAGAAACCGTGGAGGGATAGTGGCATTCGCGCATAACTGAAAGCGCGATCCACCGTATTTAACCATGGAAAGAGGACTGGGAATACCAAATATAAACAGTGTAGTTATTCCCTCCGCAAGTCAATCAACCAAGTGAAATGTTGGTATAGGGACAAAGTGGAGTCGCAATTCAACGGCTCAGACACGAGACGTATGTGGCAGGGTCTACAGACAATCACGGACTACAGAAAGAAAACAAGCCACGTTACAGACACTGACATCTTGCTTGCAGACAAACTAAACACCTTATTTTCCCTCTGAGGATAATACAGTGACACCATCGCTGCATGTTAACAAGGACTGTGGCCCCCCCCTCTCCTTCTCCGTGGCCGATGTGAGTAAGACATTTAAGCATGTTAACTCTCGAAAGGCTGCTGGCCCAGACGGCATCCCTAGCCACGTCCTTAGAGCATGCACAGACCAGCTGGCTGGAGAGTTTTGGACATATTCAATCGCTCCCTATCCCGTCTGCTGTCCCCACATGCTTCACCATTGTTCCTGTACCCAAGAAAGCAAAGGTAACTGAACTAAATTACTACCGTCCGGTAGCACTCGCTTCTGTCGTCGTGAAGTGCTATGAGAGACAAGGCAAAGATCATATCACCTCTACCTTACCTGCCACCCTAGACCCACTTCAATTTGCTTTCCTCCCCAACAGGTCAACAGTCGAGGCAATCACCATCACACTGCACACTGCCCTATCTCATCTGGACAAGAGGAATTCCTATGTCAGAATGCTGTTCATTGACTACAGCTCAGCATTCAACACGACAGTTCCTTCCAAGCTCATCATTAAACTGGATGCCCTGAGTCTCAACCCGACCTGTGCAATTAGGTCCTGGACTTTCTGATGGGCCGCCTCCAGGTGGTGAAGGTAGGAAACAATGTCTCCACTTCGTTGACTCTCAACACTGGGGCCCCACAAGGGTGCATGCTCAGCCCAGTTCTGTACTCCCTGTTCACCCATGACTGCGTGGCCATTCACACCTCCAACTCAAGCATCAAGTTTGCAGACAGCACAACAGTAGTGGGCTTGGTCAGGGCACTCAGTGTGATGCCAGGATAACAACCTCTCAGAGAGAGGGAGCACCCCCCTATCCACATCGAAGGGACAGTAGTGGAGAAGTTGGAAAGTTAAGTTTCTCGGCGTGCACATAGACAAACTGAAATGATCCACCCACACAGACAGTGTGGTGAAGAAAACGCAACAGCATCTCTTAAATATTAGGAGGCTGAAAAATCCCTGACAAACTTTTACAGATGCACATTCAAGAGCATCCTGTCGGGCTGTATCACCGCATCGTACAGCAACTGCACTGACCTCAATCGCAAGGCTCTCCAGAGGGTGGTGTGGTCTGCAAAATGCATCACCGGGGGCAAACTACCTGTCCTCCTGGACACCTACAGCACCCGATGTCACAGGAAGGCCAAAAAGATCATCAAGGACAACAACCACCCGAGCCACTGCCTGTTCACACTGCTACAATCCAGAAGGCGAGGTCAGTACAGGTGCATCACAGCTGGGACCAAGAGACAGTAGCTGGTTTTCAATCTCAAGGATATCAGACTGCTACACACCAATCACTAACTCAGAGAGGCTGCTGCCTACATTGAGACCCAATCACTAGTCACTTTAAACAATGCCACTTTAAACAATGACACTTTAAATAATGACACTTTAATAATCAAATCAAATCAAATTATATTTATATAGCCCTTCGTACATCAGCTGATATCTCAAAGTGCTGTACAGAAACCCAGCCTAAAACCCCAAACAGCAAGCAATGCAGGTGTGCATAGTGGCTAGGAAAAACTCCCAAGAAAGGCCAAAACCTAGGAAGAAACCTAGAGAGGAACCAGGCTATGAGGGGTGGCCAGTTCTCTTCTGGCTGTGCCGGATGGAGAAAATATAACAGAACATGGCCAAGATGTTCAAATGTTCATAAATGACCAGCATGGTCAAATAATAATAATCACAGGCAGAACAGTTGAAACTGGAGCAGCAGCACGGCCAGGTGGACTGGGGACAGCAAGGAGCCATCATGCCAGGTAGTTCTGAGGCATGGTCCTAGGGCTCAGGTCCTCCGAGAGAGGGAAAGAAAGAGAATTAGAGAGAGCATACTTAAATTCACACAGGACACCGGATAAGACAGGAGAAGTACTCCAGATATAACAAACTGACCCTAGCCCCCGGAAACTGACCCTGGAAAATAAGTATGTGGTCAATAACAAATGTTTATCTCAATACTTTGTTATATACCCTTTGTTGGCAATGACAGAGGTCAAACGTTTTCTGTTAGTCTTCACAAGGTTTTCACACACTGTTGCTGGTATTTTGGCCCATTCCTCCATGCAGATCTCCTCTAGAACAGTGATGTTTTGGGGCTGTTGCTGGGCAACACAGACTTTCGACTCCCTCCAAAGATTTTCTATGGAAGGAGGTTTTCACTCAAAATCTCACAATACATGGCCCCATTCATTCTTTCCTTTACATGGATCAGTTGTCCTGGTCCCTTTGCAGAAAAACAGCCCCAAAGCATGATGTTTCCACCCCCATGCTTCACAGTAGGTATGGTGTTCTTTGGATGCAACTCAGCATTCTTTGTCCTCCAAACACGACGAGTTGAGTTTTTACCAAAAAGTTATATTTTGGTTTCATCTGACCATATGACATTCTCTCAATCTTTTTCTGGATCATCCAAATGCTCTCTAGCAAACTTCAGACGGGACTGGACATGTACTGGCTTAAGCAGGGGGACACGTCTGGCACTGCAGGTTTTGTGTGTAGTGTGTTACTGATGGTAGGCTTTGTTTCTTTGGTCCCAGCTCTCTGCAGGTCATTCACTAGGTTCCCCCGTGTGGTTGTGGGATTTTTGCTCACCGTTCTTGTGATCATTTTGACCCCACGTGTTGAGATATTGCGTGGAGCCCCAGATCGAGTGAGATTATCAGTGGTCTTGTATGTCTTCCATTTCCTAATAATGTGTATAAGGTAGATAGTACTGCACTGACAGTACTAGAAGCACAAGCATTTTGCTCTCATTAACATCTGCTACTCATGTGTATGTGACAAATCAAATTAGATTTGATTTGAGAATGCCAAGAGTGGGCAAAGCTGTCATCAAGGCAAAAGGTGGCTACTTTGAAGAATCTCAAATATATAACGTATTTTGATATGTTTTAATAATTTTTTGGCGACTACATGATTCCATATGTGTTATTTCATAGTTTTGATGCCTTCACTGTTATTCTACAATGTAGAAAATAAGTAAATAACCCTTGAATAACCCTTGAATGAGTAGGTGTGTCCAAACTTTAGACTGGTACTGTAGTTGAAATACACAGACTCATTCCCAACAGGAGCCCGGTGAGACTGCCCTCCACTACTCTGTGAGGACTGCTGACCAGACCTCCCTGCATCTAGTGGACTTCCTGGTGCAAAACAGGTATATGACAGTAGTGTCCCGGCAGAGGGAACTCAATCACACATTTAAAGTTGGAACGTATAACCAACACTTTTACTAAATACTTGTTAATGACTTACTAATGATTATTTTAAAGTTTACTTTTTTATTCTTTGTATTACTAGAATTTGACTATCAGTCTCTCTCACTCTTCACCCCAGTGGCAATCTAGACAGGCAGACGGAGAATGGAAACACTGCACTACACTACTGCTGTCTGTACAAAAAACAAGAATGTTTGAAACTGCTACTGCGGGGCAAACCAGCCATCGACATCGGTGTGTGCAAACTCTCAGATTGTCCCTGTCATCTCATTGCATGTTTATAATCTTAGATTTCATAGGACTGAAATATGTGAGGCAAACCAAGGTGTTTTTTTGGAGAGGTTGGAGATAGAGAGAGACATGATTTGTTTGTTCTGGATAGCTATGAAATACATTTGCATGTCAACTACTTTACAAGTACTTTTTTTCTTCAGAAATATTTTCTTTCTTACTTTCAGGCATATATCAAATAGTTTAGGAAAAGTAACTACTGTAATTGTAAAAAGCAGTCAAGTAATTATCTGCCCCTTTATCACAGTATTTAACCATTTAAGTATTTAATTAATTTAATAATTTCCCTCACAACATTAAAACATCATCTGACTTTTGTTGATGCATGTCATGTCATGTCATTTCAAATCAATTCATTACAACTTCATTTATCCCCTTGGGGCCATATAAGAAAACCATCGTCAAATTACAAATCACGTCATGAGGCTCCGCACTTATGGTGACCACTGCCTACTTGTTCTTTCAGCCAATCAAAGTGGAGAGACAGCTCTGGACATTGCAAGAAGGTTGCGAGATACCCAGTGCGAGGAACCGGTGAGTATCAACCTTAATATCTAGAAGGCTGGATTATTTCCAGCAACATCAAACTGTTTTAGAGACTGACAGACATGGTCTGTTAGTGCTCCAGTTCCCCCTGTCATTACTAGCAACAGAGGACAAGGAAAGCATGCTATGTCCCGTAGAAGTGCGGACAATGTGAGTACCCTCGTATGCTTCTTTAACTCCCCCGAATACCTCTGTCAACCTGGCAGCTAGTGGTTGAAATGAACCTCCCACAGTATCACCACATCCAATCACATAATACAAACATCAAGTGGCATACAGTAAGTACAGTGCTTTCAGAAAGTATTCACACTCCTTGACTTTTTCTACATTCTGTTGTTTTCAAATTAAATTAATTAAAATGCTGAGATGTCTTCAGTCAATAAGTATTCAACCCCCTTTGTTATGGCAAGCCTAAATATGTTCAGGAGTAAAAATGTGCTACCTCATCTCTGTCCACCACATGTGCTGCTATCCTGTTAGAAGGTAACGGATTACTTTATTACAATGGTTAAATTGGATTTTCATTGTGTTCAATGGTGTTATTTGCCCCCTAGTGGAGCTTTCTGGTACTTTGAAAGACGACGCAAACAGGAAGTAGAGAATTTGTTTTGCACGCATAGAAACAGCTACAAACAACACTACGGTGCAGGTCTTTCAATGTAGTAATTTCAGCCTTGGAAAATATTTGTTTTTTCACAACATAAACGTTTTCAATATATTAATTCAAAAAAGTCACGCCTTGGGACTTAGTTGTTAGCTATCTGTCTAGTTTTGCATGGGAACGCAACTCAAGGGCAGAATACCACACATACAATTACTGTATCTGTAAGGTTCCTCAGTTGAGCAGTGAATTTCAAACAGATTCAACCACAAAGACCAGGGAGGTTTTCCAATGACTCGCAAATAATGTCACCTATTGGTAGATGGGTGAGATAACAAAAAAGCAGACATTGAATATCCCTTTGAGCAAGGTGAAGGTATTAATTACACTTTGGATGGTGTATCAATTTCACCATGAGGCCAATGATGAATTTAAACAGTTACAGAGTTTAATAGCTGTGATATGGGAAAACTAAGGATGGATCAATAACGTTGTAGTTATTGATAACCTAATAACCTAATTGACAGAGTGAAAAGAAGGAAGCATGTACAGAATAAAAATATTCCAAAACATACATCCTGTTTACAACAAGTAACTAAAGTAATACTGAAAAATATGTGGCACAGCAATTTACTTTTTGTCCTTTATACAAAGTGTTATGTTTGGGGAAAATCCAATACAACACATTACTGAGTACCACTCTCCATATTGTCAAGCATAGTGGTTGCTGCATCATGTTGTGGGTATGCTTGTAATCGTTAAGGACTGGGGAGTTTTTCAGGATTTAAAAAGAAACGAAACGGAACTAAGCACAGGCAAAATCCTGGAGGAAAACATGGTTCAGTTGTGCTTTCCACCAGAGACTTGGAGATGAATTCCCTTTTCAACAGGACAATAACCTAAAACACAAGGCCAAATCTACACTGGAGTTGCTTACCAAGAAGACAGTGAATGTTTCTGAGTGGCTGAGTTACAGTTTTGACTTAAATCTGCTTGAAAATCTATGGCAAGACATGAAAATGTTTGTCTAGCAATGATCAACAACCGATTTGACAGAGCTTGAAGAATTTTCAAAAGGATAATGGGCTAATGTGGCACAATCCATGTGTTGAAGGCTGTTAGAGATTTACCCAGAAAGTCTCACAGCTATAATCACTGCCAAATGTGATTCTACATAGTATTGACTCAGGTGTGTGGATATTTATGTAAATTAGATAATGCTGTATTTAATTTTCAATAAATTTGCAAACATTTATAAAAACAAGTTCTTTCTCATTAAGGGGTATTGTGTGTAGATGGGTGAGAAAAACATGTATTTCTTCCATTTTGAATTCAGTCTGTAAAACAGCAACATGTGGAATTAGTCAAGGGGTATGAATACTTTCTGAAGGTACTGTAATATATGACATGACTACACTATTGCATGTCTACCAGTACAATACAGTATTGTGACTAGCTCTCACAATGTAACTAGTCTCACAGTGGTCAGTTCAGACAGGAAACACAATGTATTGATTTAACCATTTTATTAGAAGTAAAATTAGAATACATTAGGTCTTGTTGTTAGGCTCTGCAGCTTCAGGGTAGCTCAGTGCCATAGCGATGCTCAATCGTTACCATAATAATAAACTACAGGTATAGCTGTACCAATCCCCCTGACAGGTGGAGGCTGGGGTTGTGCTGGTAAACAGACAAAGCGTAGCGAGTAACAGCATAGTTGCAGCAAGAAACTCCAGCGCAAAGCTTGCAGTGCAGGAGCAGAGGATGCGTGTGCAGAACTCAACTTAAATAGGCCACCTTGTTCAGCTAGGAAGTCTTAGCTGTTGATGCAAACACCCTGGTTACCAGTCTGAACTGGCTTTGCTTCATGTAGAAAAGCATGCTAGTGCTCTCAACTATGGGAATTATCATATCACTTTTTCACACGTTGCACACACTGTTCTTGCCTCTTCCCATAATCTATCAGGTCTGTGATATGGTCATGTAAATATATACTATTAATATTGTCACTCTCTGTAACTTAGCCTTTTTCTCCTTTGTTTATCTCTCATTCTCTCTCTCTGTATGTATCTCGCTCATTCTCTCTGTCTCACTGTCTCTCTCTCTCTGTCTCTCTTTCTCTCATTCTCTCTCTGTATGTATCTCACTCATTCTCTCTGTCTCACTGTCTCTCTCTCTGTCTCTCTTTCTCTCATTCTCTCTCTGTATGTATCTCACTCATTCTCTCTGTCTCACTGTCTCTCTCTTTCTCTCTTTCTCTCATTCTCTCTCTGTATGTATCTCACTCATTCTCTCTGTCTCACTGTCTCTCTCTCTCTGTCTCTCTTTCTCTCATTCTGTCTCTGTATGTCTCACTGTCTCTCTGTCTCTGTCTCTCTTTCTCTCATTCCGTCTCTGTATGTATCTCGCTCATTCTCTGTCTCACTGTCTCTCTCTGTCTCTTTCTCTCATTCCCTCTCTCTGTATGTATCTCACTCATTCTCTCTGTCTCACTGTCTCTGTCTCTCTTTCTCTCATTCTGTCTCTGTATGTCTCACTGTCTCTGTCTCTCTTTCTCTCATTCTGTCTCTGTATGTATCTCTCTCATTCTCTCTCAATCTGTCTGTATGTCTGTCTCTCACTCTCCCTCTATTTATATCTTTCATTTTTCCTTCTCTCCCTCTAGCTGATGGAGGCGGCAGAGGGGAAGTTTAACCCTCACGTCCATGTGGAGTATGAGTGGAACCTGCGACTGGAGGAAATAGACGAGAGTGATGATGACCTTGATGATAAGGTACTCCATCATGACTGAATTAATAAAACAATGAAGGATTGAATTTAATGAATATACAGACCCTTTGACTTTTCCAAAACATTTTACTTCACAGCCTTATTCTAAAATGGATTAAAAGTCCCCCCCCCCCATCAATCTCCAAACAATACCCCATAATGACAAAGGAAAAACTGTTTTTTAATCATTTTGGCACACCTGAATTTGGGTAGTTTCTCCCATTCTTCTCTGCAGATCCTCTCTAGCTCTGTCAGGCTGGCTGGGGAGCATCGCTGCACAGCTATTTTCAGGTCTCTCCAGGGACGTTCGATCGGGTTCAAGTCCGGGCTCTGGCTGGGCCACTCAAGGACATTCGGAGACTTGTCCCGAAGCCACTCCTGCGTTGTCTTGGCTGTGTGCTTAGGGTCGTTGTCCTGTTGGAAGGTGAACCTTCACCCCAGTCTGAGGTCCTGAGTGCTAAGCAGGTTTTCAACAAGGATCTCTCTGTACTTTGCTCCGTTCATCTTTCCCTCGCTCCTGACTAGTCTCCCAGTCCCTGCCGCTGAAAACATCCCCACAGCATGATGCTGCCACCATGCTTCACCCTAGGGATGGTTCCAGGTTCCCTACAGACGTGACACTTGATGAAGAATTGTTTTTATTGAATCCATTTTAAAACAAGGTTGTAATGTCAGAGAAATGTGGAAAAGTGAAGGGGTCTGAATACCTTCAGAATGCGGTACAATATGTATCCATGTCATATGTTAAACTGCACACTTGGAAAGACAAAGGCAGCTGCATCGATCTGGTCTTGTTTCTTATACTTATAGTGATCTTGTTTGGTTATAGTTTCAAGTTTTAATGTCACATGCACAAATAGAGTGAAATGCCGTTCTTGCAAGTGCAACAATGCAATAACAATGTAATATTAAAACGAATAAGGTAAAACAAAAGCACACAGTATGAAAATAAGAATATGAAGAACACTATCAAGTAAGTAATCATACTACATACAGTACCAGTACCATATTAACAATGTACAAGGATACTGGAGTGATGGGGGTAAGGTGACTATATATGTATGGGGGTAAGGTGACTATATACATGGTCAGTACCATATTAACAATGTACAGAGATACTGGAGTGATGGGGTTAAGGTGACTATATATGTATGGGGGTAAGGTGACTATATACATGGTCAGTACCATATTAACAATGTACAAGGATACTGGAGTGATGGAGGTAGATATGTATGGGGGTAAGGTGACTATATACATGGTCAGTACCATATTAACAATGTACAAGGATACTGGAGTGATGGGGGTAAGGTGACTATATACAGGGTCAGTACCATATTAACAATGTACAGGGATACTGGAGTGATGGGGGTAAGGTGACTATATACAGGGTCAGTACCATATTAACAATGTACAAGGATACTGGAGTGATGGAGGTAGATATGTATAGGGGTAAGGTGACTATATACAGGGTAAGTACCATATTAACAATGTACAAGGATACTGGAGTGATGGGGTTAAGGTGACTATATATGTATGGGGGTAAGGTGACTATATACAGGGTCAGTACCATATTAACAATGTACAAGGATACTGGAGTGATGGGGGTAAGGTGACTATATATGTATGGGGGTAAGGTGACTATATACAGGGTAAGTACCATATTAACAATGTACAAGGATACTGGAGTGATGGGGGTAAGGTGACTATATATGTATGGGGGTAAGGTGACTATATATGTATGGGGGTAAGGTGACTATATATGTATGGGGGTAAGGTGACTATATACAGGGTCAGTACCATATTAACAATGTACAGGGATACTGGAGTGATGGGGGTAAGGTGACTATATACAGGGTCAGTACCATATTAACAATGTACAGGGATACTGGAGTGATGGGGGTAAGGTGACTATATACAGGGTCAGTACCATATTAACAATGTACAAGGATACTGGAGTGATGGGGGTAAGGTGACTATATATGTATGGGGGTAAGGTGACTATATACAGGGTAAGTACCATATTAACAATGTACAAGGATACTGGAGTGATGGGGGTAAGGTGACTATATATGTATGGGGGTAAGGTGACTATATACATGGTCAGTACCATATTAACAATGTACAAGGATACTGGAGTGATGGGGGTAAGGTGACTATATATGTATGGGGGTAAGGTGACTATATACAGGGTAAGTACCATATTAACAATGTACAAGGATACTGGAGTGATGGGGTAAGGTGACTATATATGTATGATGGGGTAAGGTGACTATATATGTATGGGGGTAAGGTGACTATATATGTATAGGGGTAAGGTGACTATATACATGGTCAGTACCATATTAACAATGTACAAGGATACTGGAGTGATGGGGGTAAGGTGACTATATATGTATGGGGGTAAGGTGACTATATATGTATGGGGGTAAGGTGACTATATATGTATGGGGGTAAGGTGACTATATACAGGGTAAGTACCATATTAACAATGTACAAGGATACTGGAGTGATGGGGGTAAGGTGACTATATATGTATGGGGGTAAGGTGACTATATATGTATGGGGTAAGGTGACTATATATGTATGGGGGTAAGGTGACTATATACAGGGTAAGTACCATATTAACAATGTACAAGGATACTGGAGTGATGGGGGTAAGGTGACTATATATGTATAGGGGTAAGGTGACTATATACAGGGTAAGTACCATATTAACAATGTACAAGGATACTGGAGTGATGGGGGTAAGGTGACTATATATGTATGGGGGTAAGGTGACTATATATGTATGGGGGTAAGGTGACTATATATGTATGGGGGTAAGGTGACTATATATGTATGGGGGTAAGGTGACTATATATGTATGGGGGTAAGGTGACTATATACAGGGTAAGTACCATATTAACAATGTACAAGGATACTGGAGTGATGGGGGTAAGGTGACTATATATGTATAGGGGTAAGGTGACTATATACAGGGTAAGTACCATATTAACAATGTACAAGGATACTGGAGTGATGGGGTAAGGTGACTATATATGTATGGGGGGGGTAAGGTGACTATATATGTATGGGGGTAAGGTGACTATATATGTATGGGGGTAAGGTGACTATATACAGGGTCAGTACCATATTAACAATGTACAGAGATACTGGAGTGATGGAGGTAGATATGTATAGGGGTAAGGTGACTAGACATCAGGATATATGATTAACAGCAGCGTATATGATGATGGTGTGTGTTTGTGTGTGTGTCAATTCAGTGTAAATCTATGTGCGTATTGTGCGTGTGTGCAAATGATGGAGTGTGTGTTTTGGAGTGTCAGTGTGTGGTAGTTCCAAGATGGCGTAGCAGTCGGACGTGTGTTTTGACCTGTTCCGTGTATATAGCATTTTCGTCGTATATAATTTGTATATAGTTTCATCTCACTTTCTATCTACGGACTGGATATCCTCTCCTGCAACCCTCCTCACCCAATGTGATACGGATCTCTTATTTTTATACTTTAGAACCGGAACCCCCATCAGCAGCTAGCCAGCTAACTTGCTACTAGCTAGTAGTCAGTTAGCCACTGCTAGCAGTCATCACCATCAACTCGGATATCAGCCAGCCTCAGCCCGGTCAACTCCTGCCAGTCTGCACAGCGTGATATCAACCCAGAGCATATCGGACTGCTTTTTCTCCACACTATCTCCGTATTCCTACCGCAAGCTCTGAACCTTTACACCGGTTCATCACAGCTAGCCACTGAGTGGCTACTCCTGGGAAACATCTCTGTCCCGAAGCAAGCACCAGTTAGCTTGGAGCTAGCCTCGAGCTAGGCCCATCTCCCGGCTAGCCAAAGAGGTCCACCAGCCAATTCTTGGGCTACAATATCTCTTTTGCCAATTGGCCTGAACTCTACTGCCTACACGGAGACCCGCCAATCCATCACAACTGGTCTGGCAACGTGGTTTCAACAGGCTCCTCCGTTGCGACGTTGCCTGATGCCCATCTGCTATCCCCGGCCTACTAGCTGTCTGAATCGCCGTGTCTCCAGCTCACCTAGCGTAGTAACGACTACTGAAATGGCTCCCTGACTCATTTGACCCTATGATCACTCGGCTACACATGCCTCTCCATAATGTCAATATGCCTTATCTATTGCTGTTTTGGTTAGTGATTATTATTTTATTTCCCTGTTGAACCCCTATCTTATTTCACTCTCCTACTCCTCCTCTGTTCCTCTGGTGATGTAGAGGTTAACCCTGCAGCCCCCAGCACCACTCCCATTCCCCAGGTGCTCTAATATGTTGACCTCTGTAACCATAAAAGCCTTGGTGTCATGCACGTTAACATTAGAAGCCACCTCCACAAGTTTGTTTTATTCACTGCTTTAGCAAACCATGATGTCCTAGCCGTGTCCGAATCCTGGCTTAGGAAGACCACCAAAGACCCTGAAATTTCTATCCCCAACTATAACATTTTCAGACAAGATAGAATTGCCAAAGGGGGTGGAGTTGCAATCTACTGCAAACAATTCAAGCTTTTATATTTAAAATTCCACCTGCCCAGAAACAAGTCTCTCACCAATGCCGCTTGTTATAGACCACCTTCAGCCCCCAGCTGTGCCCTGGACACCATATGTGAATTGATTGCCCCCCATCTATCTTCAGAGCTCGTACTGTTAGGTGACCTAAAGTGGGACATGCTTAACACCCCGGCCGTCCAACAATCTAAGATAGATGCCCTCAATCTCGCACAAATGATCAAGGAACCTACCAGGTACAACCCTAAATCCATAACCATGGGCAACCTCTTAGATGTCATCCAGACCAACTTGCCCTCTAAATACACATCTGCTGTCTTCAACCATGATCTCAGCGATCACTGCCTCATTGCCTGCATCCGTAATGGGTCCGCGGTCAAACGACCACCCCTCATCATTGACGCTCCCTAAAACACTTCAGCGAGCAGGCCTTTCTAATCGACCTGGCCGGGGTATCCTGGAATGATATTGACCTCATCCAGTCAGTAGACGATGCCTGGTTGCTCTTTAAAAGTGCTTTCCTCGCCATCTTAAATAAGCATGCCCCATTCAAAAAATGTAGATCTAAGAACAGATATAGCCCTTGGTTCACCCCAGACTTGACTGCCAGCACAAAAACATTAGCATTAGCATCGAATATCCCCAGCAATATGCAACTTTTCAGGGAAGTCAGGAACCAATACACTCAGTCAGTTAGCATCCTGTTGTACTAATTCCAAAAACTTTCGGGACACTGTAAAGTCCATGGAGAATAAGAACACCTCCTCCCAGCTGCCCACTGCACCGATGCTAGGAAACACTGTCACCACCAATAAATCCACCACCACCAGTTTTTTGGTTCCTACATGATTCCATATGTGTTATTTCATAGTTGTGATGTCTTCAATATTTTTCTACAATGTAGAAAATAGTAAAAATAATGAAAAATCCTTGAATTTGTAGCTGTGTCCTAACTTTTGACTGGTACTGTATTTATTCACAATAGGGAATATGATGCCATTCTGCTTGCAGTCCTGGATAGGTATGAGCAGTCTCTGACCTCTTACTATTGACCCCTCACAGCCAAGTCCTGTGAAAAAAGACCGCTCTCCGCAGCCCCAGAGCTTCGGCCACTCCTCCAGTATGTCCTCCCCTCAGGACAAGCGGACACTCCCGGGGGGTTACACCCCTCACAGGGACAAACAGCGCCTATCCTACGGGGCCTTTGCCAACCCAGTCTACAACACCTCCACAGACATGTCTCCCTCACCAGGACCTGACGGGACTACACTACCCAGCAGGACTGCAGGGAAAGGTAATTTGAATAATATTATTCATCTAATTTTAATCTATTATATAAAGAACAAAATACATGCGCTTTGCATAGGAATCTTTCCAATGGTGCTGGTTATGGCAGTAGCAACTGAGAATCATGTATTTTATAAAATACATCAGGTCTCTTTGTCAACCGAAAGACTGCTGCTTTTTGGAGGGCGGAATAAGAGAAAGGTGTTATGGAGGATCACAGCACAGTTTCCATAAGTCTTAACAAGAAATGTTATAGTTGCAGCCTACGCCACCAATACACCAACACTTGGTGTTCAACTCAATCACGCCCACATTGCTGTGTTAAAATAGTAGCTCTTTTTCACATACACAGTAAAACCAAAGACAGGTTTAGGTTAAATCCAAATATATGAATTCCATTGTATATATATTCCATTGTAACAAGGAATATTTCATTGTACCAGACAAACGTCTGTAAATCAAGCATAGCTTTTAAACCACGACAATGCATAAACAACTCTGGAAAGATTTATTGAATTCTAGTCGGCGTCAATTGAATTTAATCTGACCCTGCTAGTTTTCTATGAACATTTGAACATCTTGAAGAACGGTCTGGCCTAAATGGCCATGTACTCTTATAATCTCCACCTGGCACAGCCAGAGGACTGTCCACCCCTCAGAGCCTGGTTCCTCTCTAGGTTTCTTCCTAGGTTCCTGCCTTTCTAGGGAGTGTTTCCTGGTCACAGTGCTTCTATATCTGAATGGATAGCTTTTTGTTGTGTTGTTGCTGGGTTTCTGTACAGCACTGTGACATCTGCTGATGTAAAAAGGCTTTTTTGATTGATTTTTGTACATTATTATACAGTTCCATAATGCTCTATGACTGGTTTGAAAACAGTATAACAATTCAACACTTTAGTTGAAGGACCTTATCTTAATGGAAGGTTCACTCCAAAATCAACGTTTGTCAGATGTTTTCAGACCTAAAAGAAAATACAATTGGGGTGAAAAGGCAAAGGTGCAACACTCACTCACCATTAAAAACATGTTATTTTATTTAAGACACTATTAAAAGCTTGACGTTTGGGCCTTCATCAATGGCCTTCATCTACATTTCTGAAAGTGTGCAATCATTGCATCTTATTCAAAGATGCTAACTTGGGTTGCACCTTGACTAACATTGGTTAAGCGCCCTCCACTTCTTTCCATAACAAAAAATACAACAAGCAGTTCCTTGGATCCCCAGAAGATAAGCACTTAAAAGCCTTAATTAATATACTTGTTTCCAAAGTGGTCCTTGATGGTAAAACTCAATGAAATCAAGAAATTATATGGCGTTTATCTTTTCCATTCCGATACATGGCCATGGACTTATCTCTTCTTTTGATGTCTGAAAATATCTGTTAACCTTTGATTTTGGAGTGAACTGTCCCTTTAAATGGGCAGTCTGGATTGAAACAACAACAAAGTGGTCCCACCCCCCCACTTTAAAAAGATGAGGGATGGGGCTGGAGAAATGTTAGCGCTCAAACGTATAGACGGAGCTATTGATATATGGACTGAACATCAATGACATTGCAACTAAGCTCATCAGGCATTTCTAAGTTATATTCTTCAAGTATTAATGGCTGTACACTGTATACAGTTAACCCACTGTTCCCCGGGCGCTGAAGACGTGGATGTCCATTATGGCAGCCCCCCGCAACTCTCTGATTCAGAGGGGTTAAATGCGGAAGACACATTTCAGTGGAATGCGTTTAGTTGTACAACTGACTAGGTATCCCCCTTTCCCTTATTTCCCTTATTTCTATATCATTAATTTAAAGATGCAAAAATGTATGTTCCAAAATCCCAGCTTGACATCTGCTGATATAAAAAGGGCTTTATAGATACATTTGATTGACTGATGTACAGAGTTTTCATGCATGGAATAATCCAGTGTTTTTGAATAGTTTGTTCATGTCAAAATAGATTGATAGTGCCTTCCGCTTTGTGTCAGAGAAATCAACTTGAACATCTTGTTCAATCTTTGCATCTTTACAGTACCCTCTTTCTGAATTAAATATGGCTTTGATCATAGATAACAGCTCTGCAGCATGCCTCCATAAAACAAGATTTTTGCCCTCTTGTTTTAACCAATCACAGCATGCCTCTCGTTCCCTGTATTTTCTAGCACCCTCTACTGGCCCGCCTACCTCCCTTCCCCTGGGCTCCCAGACTGGAGGCAGCGGTGGCATCTCCACCCTTAAGAAGAGACCCCCACCCCCTCCCCCCGGGCACAAGCGTACCCTCTCAGACCCCCCCAGCCCAGTCCTCCAGAGCACAGGTGGGACCGGTTGGGGTGAGTGGGACGGCGGTCGAAAAGTTTAAAACAACACTGTGCATGTTTCCAGTGACATGTTGTGAACCTTTTGCATATAGAAGTAAATAGTGCTGACGGGATTCCCTGTTCTACACTACTTACAATAAGATCTGGTTCACATGATCCCTTTCTATCTGGATGTTCTGTAACTTTGCATCCTCCTGAACACACAACAGAGAAAAGAGTACATTGTCTTCTTCCTTATATTTAGTATTACTCAAATCTCCAATGAATAGTCTCTAAAGGGGAAAGCTATGGTTTACTGGAGCAGATTGGGCTACACTTGCACCAGTTGGGAATAGAATGCACCATCATTATGTTATTGATAACAGCCTATTCATTCAATTTCCACGCATTTCGCACTCTACCATATGTGCTCAATAGTTTTACCCCAGGGCCATGTTCAGTCTTGAAAAATGGTCAAACGCTGCAGGAGAAATGCTATGAATAGAGCTGACGAGATGTCTTATTCTACGTGTCAGAGGCATGTTTGTTCGACAGAACACATTTATATCTGAACGTCCCATAACGTTGTGTCTCTCTGCTGATTTGATCAGAGCCAAAATAGAGAGGCTGACTTTGACCCTTCTGTTGTTCCTCTTTGTTTCTCACTTTGTTTCACTTCCTCTGCGAGCAGAAAAAAATGAAATCGAGGCCAAGTGCTGAATGCATTCCCACTGTCACATATTGCTGATACATATTATGTATTTTTCCTTTACGATCAACCAAGTTTAATAGTTTACATTTGAGTCATTTTGGGGTGGTTCCTAGACACCGATTACGCGTTGTCTTGGATATTAAATCGTGCGTTCAATGAAGAATCTCCACTGAAAATACTTTTTAGTCCAGGACTAGCCTTAATCTGTGTCTGGAAAACCACCCCTTTATGTGTAACACCCATATAAGTTTTTAATTGTAATTCATATGACTCATTTTGACAAACCCTCCATTGGAATTCAAGCATTTAAATTCAGGCAAAACTTTCTTGAAGCTCCTTTGTTATGAAGTATTATATTGGCTTATAAACATGAATTAACTAATGGATACAGTCTTAGAGCATTGTGAAACTGTATGACTGAGCAAAAAGGCATGGTTTGCATATATCATTAATATATCAGCTGGAGGGCCTCTCATATCTTATTATTATACAGTTCCATAATGATCTATGATTATACATTAAAACATGTTATTTTATTTAAGACACTATTGAAAGCTTGACGTTTGGGCCTTCATCTACATTTCTGATAGTGTGCAATCATTGCACCTTTTCTTATTCAAAGATGCTAACTTGGGTTGCACCTTGACTAACGTTGGTTAAGCGCCCTCCACTTCTTTCCATAACAAATAATACAACAAGCAGTTCCTTGGATCCCCAGAAGATAAGCACTTAAAAGCCTTAATTAATGTCCTTGATGGTAAAACTCAATGAAATCAAGAAATTATAATTCATTTAAAAATCCAAAAATGTATGTTCCAAATCCCAGCATGCCCCGGTAAGGCATGTGGCCATAAATCTTCACTCTGTTTCCCACACAGGAAGCGTGTCCACTCCCCCGCCTACAAACAGGACCTCACCTGGAAACCAGTTTGAGCAGCAGCAGAGGTACAGTACCATCCCCGCTGCTTCAACTCACTCATTCAGCCTTTCCAGGCTCAGCGCAATAGTGCCAATCGCATATTTAGCAGATGCATTTATCAACAGTGCTCACAATTAAAGGGGTATTTAATTTTGTGGATGACTTACAGTTTACCTATTTTGGAATATGGTCGAATACAAACTGTCGCAATTTAACGGCTCAGACACAAGACTTATGTGGCAGGGTCTACAAAACAAAGGGAAAACCAGCCACGTCGCGGACACCGATGTCTTGCGCTCAGACAACCTAAACACCTTCTTCGCCTGCTTTGAGGATAACATAGTGCCACCGACTCGGCCCGCTCCCAAGGACTGCGGGCTGTCGTTCTCCGTGGCTGACGTGAGTAAGATTTAAACGTGTTAACCCTCGCAAGGCTGCCGGCCAAGATGGCATCCCTAGCCGCGTTCTCAGAGCATGCTCAGACCAGCTGGCTAGAGTGTTTACGGACATATTTAATCTCCTATCCCAGTCTGCTGTCCCCACTTGCTTCACCATTGTTCCCGTAGTACTCACGTCTATTATCATGAAGTGCTTTGAGGGGCTAGTTAAGGATCATATCACCTCTACCTTACCTGACACCCTAAACCCACTTCAATTTGCATACCGCCTCAATAGATCCATTGACGATCCAATCGCCATCACACTGCACACTTCCCTATCCCATCTGGATGAGAGAAATTCCTATGTAAGAATGCTATTCATTGACTATAGCTCAGCCTTCGAAACAATAGTACCCTCCAAGCTCGTCATTAAGCAGGGGGCCCTGGGTCTGAACCCCGCCCTGTGCAACTGGGTCCTGGACTTCCTGATGGACCTCAGGTGGTGAAGGTAGGAAACAACACCTCCACATCCTCAACACTGGGGCCCCACACGGGTGCGTGCTCAGCCACCTCCAGTACTCCCTGTTTACCCATGAATGCGTGGCCAAGCACGCCTCCAACTCAATCATCAAGTTTGCAGACGTCACAACAGTAGGCCTGATTACCAACAATGACTTCCTACAGGGAAGAGGTAATAATAATAATAATATAATATATGCCATTTAGCAGACGCTTTTATCCAAAGCGACTTACAGTCATGTGTGCATACATTCTACATATGGGTGGTCCTGGGGATCGAACCCACTACCCTGGCGTTACAAGCGCCATGCTCTACCAACTGAGCTACAGAAAGAGTTAAGGGCCCTGGTGGAGTGGTGCCAGGAAAATAATCTCTCACTCAACGTCAACAAAACGAAGGAGCTGATCGTGGACTTCAGGATAGAGTAGAGAGAGCACGTCCCATCCACAGCGACCAGACGGCGTACACATCACCGACGATCTAAAATGGTCAAATTGAGAGCATCATGTCAGGCTGTATCACCGCCTGGTATGGCAACTGCACTTCCCGCAACTGTAGGGCTCTGTACAGGGTGGTGCGGTCTGCCTAACGCATCACCGGTGGCGCATTGCAATTGCAACATTGGAAACTACCTGCCCTCCAGGACACCTACACCACCCGATGTTACAGGAAGGCCAAAAATATCATAATGGACATCAACCACCCAAGCCACGGCCTGTTCGCCCCGCTACCATCCAGAAGGCGAGGTCAGTACAGGTGCATCAAAGCTGGGACCGAGAGACTGAAAAACAGCTTCTATCAATCAGACTGTTAAATAGCCATCACTAGCCGGGTACCACCTGATTACTCAAACCTGTACCTTCAGGCTGTTGCACTATGTACATAGACATGGAATCACTGGCCACTTTAATAATGGAACACTCATCACTTTAATAATGTTTACATACTGCTTTACTCATTTCATATGTATATACTGTGTTCTAATCTACTGTATTTTAGTCAATGCCACCCCGACGTTGCTCGTCCTAATATTTATATATTTCTTAACTCCATTATTTTACTTTTAGATTTGTATGTGTTGTTGTGAATTGTTAGATATTACTGCACTGTTGGAGCTAGGAAAACAAGCATTTCGCTACACCCGCAATAACATCTGCTAAATATGTGTATGTGACCAATATAACTTGATTTGATTATGTGAGTCAACAACCAAAAAGATGGCTTAGAACGTAAGCACTTACACAGTGCATGCAAACATTCAGAAATGGACCCCTCAACCTTCAGAGGCTAAGATCACATTGTATAATGGGTCATCGTATCTCTCTTTCAGCGCTACCGTTAGTAATACAAAGTCAACACTTGGTCCAAGGGTTCTACCCAAACTACCTCAAAAAGGTATTATGTTTTCTCTCTTATTTGACAGAAAATGTGCAACAATGAAAGAAATCACACAGTATAGATTACTGGCCAGTTTCCCAGACACAGATTAAGCCTAGTCCTGGACTAAAACGTTGTTTCAATGGAGAATCCCCATTGAGAATGCTTTTTAGTCCTGGACGAGCTTAATTTGTCTGGGAAACCAGCACTACATGTGTACAATTTATTAAGGATACTGATAATATATACCAAAATAAGTTGATGCAAGTTGACACTTTTTAACGCCCCACCCTGTCTTTTTGAAGTGGCACTACGGAAGATCGACACTATCCACCTCCCTTCAGTGGACAAGCTCTGCCAACCTCCGGAGGTTCTACAGAGGTCAACCTGCGCCCAAATAGAGTCTTACCAAAAATCTCCCCAGCCACTGCAGACCCCCGGAGACACCCCTCAGAGGGCTCCGTTGGCAGAAAAAACGCAGCTAAGTGAACTGCCTCCTAAGCCCCAGATGTCAGATCTTCCCCCCAAGCCCCAGCTCTCTGACCGACCCCCGAAACGACAACTGTCGAATCTCCCGCCCAAACCGCAGCTCAAAGACCTCCCGCCCAAGCCTCAACTGAGCGACATCCCTCCAAAGCCCCCTGTCAGTGAACGGCTCCCTCCGGGCGAGGCCGTGCAGACTGCGATGGACAAGCAGTCTTGCAGTCAACAGGGGGAGCTATCTCCCAGACAGGCCAGTGAGGACACCAATGGATCCCCGCCATGTGCAGTGGAAATGCCTGTGCCGCTGCCTCGGAAGATCAACACTGTGAGTGCAGACTAAAGATAGTGCTTCTTGTTGTCGTACCTATGGCTGGATTCAATCCGAAATCGCGGAAGATCCACGTTGGGTCATTTCCGATTAAGCTGACATATGCAGCGTTTACCATGAATGTGTAAACATTGCCTTCAACCCTGCTTAAAACCTTTCAAGGCTGAACTGGTTTAAAACAAGAAAAAAAATTCTAACTCCAAGTATAATTTTATCAAGTCATCAAACCATGTGGAAATATATCAATGTACTCTGACGGTAATGTAAACATACTAAGCTTATTGCATTTTCACCCAGGGGAAGAGTAAAACGAGACGGGTGAAGACCATTTACGACTGCCAGGCAGATAACGATGATGAGCTGACCTTTGCAGAGGGAGAGGTTCTCATCGTCACAGGAGAAGAGGACCCGGAGTGGTGGGTGAGTATTCGTCCTGCATCAGGCTTGCAGCCACACTCATAAATGAACATGGATAAAATCCTATATGGCGTACATCATTGTCTGTTCTTGTCTATCAAAAGTGCAACTCATCTCTTTTTTTTTTTTTAGGATGAGTTCAGATGAGTTGCATAAGTTAAAAGACTGATCATTTGTGTTGCCATTCATCTGGCAACGGATTTATCCTATTAAAAAAAAGCATTGGCTTTCGTCTGAAATATTCGGACACAAAATGTTAATGTGGCCACAGCCTCACCTGTCAGCATTCATGGCAATGAAGATTCTTCTGAGAACTAAGAAGTATCTCCGGGAGTTTGAAAAGTAACTCCACAGTGTTGCCTACATTTGACATGTTTATCATTTCAAACTGTTGATGAAAGGTTTGAAATCTGGTCCCCGTTCAGTGGGGCACAATATTGTGGATTAATAAGAAGTTAATATATGAACAGAGGCCTCTGTGACATTTAGAGTAAGGATTCAAAGTTTTATTCAAAGTGTTTCTATCTGCAACATTCAGTAGGTTGCACACTCCTGAATGTAACCAAATCCATTCCCTTTCTTTGATGATCTAAGAGGACTAGGCTGACTGACAACTGTCTGTAAGTCACTCTGGATGAAAGTGTCTGCTAAATGACGAAGTTGTAAACTATTATACCAGAAAGGTGACGGCGATACTGTATGGCAGAAGTTGTCAGGTAGGCGAGGGGAAGCTTCTGCCATGAATTTTTCTCCTTTCCAATCCTTTTAGATCAGGGATCATTAGTAAAGGTATAAAACCAAGTACACCAAATTATTGAAGTACACTAAGTCACTCTGGATGAAAGTGTCTGCTAAATGACGAAGTTGTAAACAATTATACCAGAAAGGTGACGGCGATACTGCATGGCAGAAGTTGTCAGGTAGGCGAGGGGAAGCTTCTGCCATGAATTTTTCTCCTTTCCAATCCTTTTAGATCAGGGATCCTTAGTAAAGGTAAAAAACCAAGTACACCAAATTATTGAAGTACGAGAGTATACTCCTGTACGTGTCACTCATGTCAGCCTCATCGTGAAGCTGTCACAGTAAAATATGCATAACGTATTCATCATTATCCATCTCTTTTTTTTAATCTCTTTCAGATCGGGCACATAGAAGGACATCCCGAGAGGAAAGGGGTTTTCCCCATGTCCTTTGTGCACATTCTGTCCGACTGACAGCCGGAGAGACAGGTGTGAGGCCATTCCTCTCATCAAGCCCTTCCCTGGCCTCACATCAGACTTTAGGCAGAAGTGAAACAAATGCGAACAAAGAATCCAACTCAGCCTCATCGCAATGAAGACTTATTATATATTAACTGTGATATCCTGCCTACCAGTATTACTGTAGCAGCAACCCAGCGTGAAACTGGGTTTGCAGTAGCTTTCCTCAATGTATGCTGTAGCTGTATTTTCAATGACGGCCTAGGAACAGTGGGTTAACTGGCCTAGGAACAGTGGGTTCACTGGCCTAGGAACAGTGGGTTAACTGGAACAACAGATTTGTACCTTGTCAGCTCGGGGGTTTGAACTCACAACCTTACGGTTACTAGTCCAACGCTCTAACCACTAGCCTACCTGTGTATATAGATAAACAAATCTATGTAAGTGTGTCTTTGTACATACATATGCACACCTAAGAGTGTATATTTCTGTATGTATATACAAGTGTGCATATGTACATTGACCCAGCTTGCTCAGAAAGGTAGGGCTATCTTCTTGTTCCAACGGTCTACCATTTTAGCTTGACTGTTTTATGTCATTATCATCTCTTGAAAGTAGTTCATGAGATTTGATAAGGAGTTTGTTACTCAGATAATATACAGTATATTAGCCCTTATGGCACATATCCTCTCTCTCTACTGGCCTGTTTATTTGGCAATGCAACAAAGTGAGTTTTGAGATCGCTGAAAGACTGAAAGGTTGGAGGAAGTATTTATTCATGACAAATATAAAATGTGTTTGTTTTATTTTTGCTTATAATGGGATCCATTTGAAGAGACCTTTCTGTCACGGTAAATTATACAATGCTAATTTGAGCGATAAAGTGATTAAGAGCCTAGGAAGTCTAACCATTTGTTGTAGTGCTGGCGGCCGCCACAGTTACTGCATCAATCCCCCAGTTGTTAGTAGTTCTCCTTCACCTTAATTGTGATATTATATGATTACATGTATAGTGCGAGAAATATGCACTTAACGAATCTTGAGATTGTTGTGAAACGTGCATTTTCATGGAAATCTCCCCTGCTTGACCAGAGTATCAATCCATGAAGTGACAATGGTGTTACACACTAATGCACACACTAATGCACACACTAATGCACACACTAATGCACACACTAATGCACACGCATTGTTTCACAAGATCAAATATGAAAATTGTAATCAAACCAAGCATTGTGTGTGATACAAATTATAGCTTGAGGATAGATGCTTCGTTTCATACCGGGCTTCCATCAGTATTGGTCTGCAAGTTTCAACGGAGAAGGATGAAGTTGCCCAACTAAAAAAAGTTAAAGGGGGACTGAACTTCATCATTTAGCCACATTTTTCATATTTTGCTCATTAAGAAATGCAGCAGCCATGACTGAAGCCAAATGAGAGTTGTCTTGTACATTCACTCCACCAAAACAGTACACAATTAGAGTCACTCACCCTTATAGATAACTTGAACCAGTCAAACCAGGTCATTTTCATGTTGCACACCTTTTAATTTTCTTATTAAATGCTTTAAATGTTTGTATATGAATTTCTATCATTTATAGTTGGAGGTTTTTAAGTCATAATTTGGAGATATTGTAGTTTGAAATTTGAGGCTAACTCCCCAGTCCCTGCTGATGACAAGCACACCCATAACATGAAAATACAGACAGTTTCACTTTGCATTGGATTTGACCCAATACTTTAGTTTTTTAATTCATGCCAGAAAGTACAAATCTTAGCCGAGTTGACGGTCGTTACTTAACGGTCCTGTTGGAAACGGAATGGATGAAGTAGTGATTTAATGGATGATTTGTCGTGGATTAATGAATACAGGCCGAAGCATGAGGTCATGTTGTTGAGCTTCAGGATTATTATTGCATTTTGTTTTGTGTTTTTTACTCTTATTCAATTTTACGGTGGAATATGATTCATTGTTATGTTTGTTTAGATTTGTCATGGAGGAATTTTGCTGTGACTGACGGAGGTGTGAAAATGCCTCTGAATGACATGCCATTTTTAAGTACAAGGTTTCGCCTTAGTTTAAAATAAAGCTGTTGTCGTATTAACAGGAAGGAAATGATGAACTATTAATGCTTCTTGTATTATATTTGATGTTGAATGGTCAGTGACATTTCTTATGACTATAGTTAGTGATTGCTAAATGGAGACACCTTTTATTGTGTATTGAGTGTAAATGTATGTTTGTTTCTGTTTGGGGTAGGAAAGAAAACTGTGTCATTGACAGCTACACCACTATCCTTGTGTTTGGCATTGACTGTTTACAGTAGCTCATTCAGCTAGGTTATTCCTTGTGTTTGGCATTGACTGTTTACAGTAGCTCATTCAGCTAGGTTATTCCTTGTGTTTGGCATTGACTGTTTACAGTAGCTCATTCAGCTAGGTTATTCCTTGTGTTTGGCATTGAGTAGCTCATTCAGCTAGGTTATTCCTTGTGTTTGGCATTGACTGTTTACAGTCGCTCATTCAGCTAGGTTATTCCTTGTGTTTGGCATTGACTGTTTACAGTAGCTCATTCAGCTAGGTTATTCCTTGTGTTTGGCATTGACTGTTTACAGTAGCTCATTCAGCTAGGTTATTCCTTGTGGGGGAACATTTGTTAGCACGTCTTGTTGTTATTGTTCCTAATATGTGTGATGAGAATTGCAGCTTTCATCACAGCCCCTTTAGACCAGGCTTTTTGTTACATTTCTCAACTAAGTTTGTGTGATTTCAGCATAGGCAATACCAGTGGGGCCCCACTGATGGAGGAGTGATTAAGCCATGGCAATCAATTGGCTGATTCCCAAATCCTCTAGATTTTTACATTTACTTGAATATTTATTTAATCTAGAATTATACCAGAAGCTGGACATGGGTAATAGTAATTAATTAAACATATTCTAATGCATCAAATTCAAGTCAGATTCCGCGCCTGTGTTATTCTATGTTATTCCTCACTCAAGTTGGATGTATATTGGACTGGCACTGCCAAACCGTGCTTTTTAGAAGGCTAGTTTGACATTTGTTTTATTGTGAAATAACTACCCATGTTCCGCATGTGTGTTGGGTTCATTGTTTGATATTGTGTGTTGAGGACAGAACCATGACTCCATTATTCATCGAATAATAAAGATTTTATGTTGAATTATTGTGAATGCTTGTTTCATTTGAAAGCTTTAGGGGGGACTGAAAGATAGTGATGGACTCTTGAGTCATCGGTGGCTGGAGGGAAAGAGTTACAGAGCCTAGGAGAAGGCCCTGTGACCAAAGCTCTGGAGCTTCAACCTGGGGGATGGTAAGGTGGCCCGCTGTGGGGGAACAGAGTCTGCGTGTTGATTGGTGGGGGAGAAAAGGTTCATAGGAGCTTGTAATCAATCAATCAAATGTATTTATAAAGCCCTTTTAACATCAGCTGATGTCACAAAGTGCTGAACAGAAACACAGCCTTAATCTCCAAACAGCAAGCAATGCAGATGTAGAAGCAAGGTGGCAAGGAAAACCCCACTAGAAAGACCAGAATTTAGGAAGAAACTGAGATGAACCAGGCTCTGAGGGGTGGCCAGTCCTCTTCTGGCTGTGCCAGGTGGAGATTATAACAGAACATGGCCAAGATGTTTAAACGTTCATAGATGACCAGCACGGTCAGATAATAATCAGTAGTTGTAGAGGGTGCAGCAAGTCAGCACCTCAGGTGTAAATGTCAGTTGGTTTTTCATAGCCGATCATTCAGAGTTAGAGACAGCAGGTGTGGTAGAGAGAGAGTCCAAAACAGAAGGTCCGGGACAAGGTATCACGTCCAGTGAACAGGTCAGGGTTCCATAGCCGCAGGCAGAACAGTGGAAACTGGAGCAGCAGCATGATCAGGTGGACTGGGGACAGCAAGGAGTCATCAGGCCAGGTTGTCCTGAGGCATGGTCCTAGGGCTCAGGTTCTCCGAGAGAGAGAAAGAAAGAAAGAATTAGAGAGAGCATACTTAAATACACACAGGACACAACATGAGAGTTACTTCAGATATAACAGACTGACCCTAGCCCCCCGACACAAACTATTGCAGCATAAATTCTGGCGGCTGAGACAGGAGGGGTCGGGAGACACCGTGGCCCCATCCGACAATACCACCGGACAAGGCCAAACAGGCAGGATATAACCCCACCCACTTTGCCAAGGCACAGAACCCACACCACTAGAGGGATATCTTCAACCACCAACTTACTTACGAAGACCTCCCCCATGGCACAGAACCCACACCACTAGAGGGATATCTTCAACCACCAACTTACTTACGAAGACCTCCCCCAAGGCACAGAACCCACACCACTAGAGGGATATCTTCAACCACCAACTTACTTACGAAGACCTCCCCCAAGGCACAGAACCCACACCACTAGAGGGATATCTTCAACCACCAACTTACTTACTTAAGACCTCCCCCATGGCACGAACCCACACCACTAGAGGGATATCTTCAACCACCAACTTACTTACGAAGACCTCCCCCATGGCACAGAACCCACACCACTAGAGGGATATCTTCAACCACCAACTTACTTACGAAGACCTCCCCAAGGCACAGAACCCACACCACTAGAGGGATATCTTCAACCACCAACTTACTTACGAAGACCTCCCCCAAGGCACAGAACCCACACCACTAGAGGGATATCTTCAACCACCAACTTACTTACGAAGACCTCCCCCAAGGCACAGAACCCACACCACTAGAGGGATACCGAAGACCTCCCCCATGGCACAGAACCCACACCACTAGAGGGATATCTTCAACCACCAACTTACTTACGAAGACCTCCCCCATGGCACAGAACCCACACCACTAGAGGGATATCTTCAACCACCAACTTACTTACGAAGACCTCCCCATGGCACAGAACCCACACCACTAGAGGGATATCTTCAACCACCAACTTACTTACGAAGACCTCCCCCATGGCACAGAACCCACACCACTAGAGGGATATCTTCAACCACCAACTTACTTCCCCCAAGGCACAGAAGACCTCTCCCCATGGCACAGAACCCACACCACTAGAGGGATATCTTCAACCACCAACTTACTTACGAAGACCTCCCCCATGGCACAGAACCCACACCACTAGAGGGATATCTTCAACCACCAACTTACTTACGAAGACCTCCCCCAAGGCACAGAACCCACACCACTAGAGGGATATCTTCAACCACCAACTTACTTACGAAGACCTCCCCCATGGCACAGAACCCACACCACTAGAGGGATATCTTCAACCACCAACTTACTTACGAAGACCTCCCCCATGGCACAGAACCCACACCACTAGAGGGATATCTTCAACCACCAACTTACTTACGAAGACCTCCCCCATGGCACAGAACCCACACCACTAGAGGGATATCTTCAACCACCAACTTACTTACGAAGACCTCCCCAAGGCACAGAACCCACACCACTAGAGGGATATCTTCAACCACCAACTTACTTACGAAGACCTCCCCCATGGCACAGAACCCACACCACTAGAGGGATATCTTCAACCACCAACTTACTTACGAAGACCTCCCCAAGGCACAGAACCCACACCACTAGAGGGATATCTTCAACCACCAACTTACTTACGAAGACCTCCCCCATGGCACAGAACCCACACCACTAGAGGGATATCTTCAACCACCAACTTACTTACGAAGACCTCCCCATGGCACAGAACCCACACCACTAGAGGGATATCTTCAACCACCAACTTACTTACGAAGACCTCCCCCATGGCACAGAACCCACACCACTAGAGGGATATCTTCAACCACCAACTTACTTACGAAGACCTCCCCCATGGCACAGAACCCACACCACTAGAGGGATATCTTCAACCACCAACTTACTTACGAAGACCTCCCCCATGGCACAGAACCCACACCACTAGAGGGATATCTTCAACCACCAACTTACTTACGAAGACCTCCCCCATGGCACAGAACCCACACCACTAGAGGGATATCTTCAACCACCAACTTACTTACGAAGACCTCCCCCATGGCACAGAACCCACACCACTAGAGGGATATCTTCAACCACCAACTTACTTACGAAGACCTCCCCCATGGCACAGAACCCACACCACTAGAGGGATATCTTCAACCACCAACTTACTTACGAAGACCTCCCCATGGCACAGAACCCACACCACTAGAGGGATATCTTCAACCACCAACTTACTTACGAAGACCTCCCCCATGGCACAGAACCCACACCACTAGAGGGATATCTTCAACCACCAACTTACTTACGAAGACCTCCCCCATGGCACAGAACCCACACCACTAGAGGGATATCTTCAACCACCAACTTACTTACGAAGACCTCCCCATGGCACAGAACCCACACCACTAGAGGGATATCTTCAACCACCAACTTACTTACGAAGACCTCCCCCATGGCACAGAACCCACACCACTAGAGGGATATCTTCAACCACCAACTTACTTACGAAGACCTCCCCCATGGCACAGAACCCACACCACTAGAGGGATATCTTCAACCACCAACTTACTTACGAAGACCTCCCCCATGGCACAGAACCCACACCACTAGAGGGATATCTTCAACCACCAACTTACTTACGAAGACCTCCCCATGGCACAGAACCCACACCACTAGAGGGATATCTTCAACCACCAACTTACTTACGAAGACCTCCCCCATGGCACAGAACCCACACCACTAGAGGGATATCTTCAACCACCAACTTACTTACGAAGACCTCCCCCATGGCACAGAACCCACACCACTAGAGGGATATCTTCAACCACCAACTTACTTACGAAGACCTCCCCCATGGCACAGAACCCACACCACTAGAGGGATATCTTCAACCACCAACTTACTTACGAAGACCTCCCCCATGGCACAGAACCCACACCACTAGAGGGATATCTTCAACCACCAACTTACTTACGAAGACCTCCCCCATGGCACAGAACCCACACCACTAGAGGGATATCTTCAACCACCAACTTACTTACGAAGACCTCCCCCATGGCACAGAACCCACACCACTAGAGGGATATCTTCAACCACCAACTTACTTACGAAGACCTCCCCCATGGCACAGAACCCACACCACTAGAGGGATATCTTCAACCACCAACTTACTTACGAAGACCTCCCCATGGCACAGAACCCACACCACTAGAGGGATATCTTCAACCACCAACTTACTTACGAAGACCTCCCCATGGCACAGAACCCACACCACTAGAGGGATATCTTCAACCACCAACTTACTTACGAAGACCTCCCCCATGGCACAGAACCCACACCACTAGAGGGATATCTTCAACCACCAACTTACTTACGAAGACCTCCCCATGGCACAGAACCCACACCACTAGAGGGATATCTTCAACCACCAACTTACTTACGAAGACCTCCCCCATGGCACAGAACCCACACCACTAGAGGGATATCTTCAACCACCAACTTACTTACGAAGACCTCCCCCATGGCACAGAACCCACACCACTAGAGGGATATC
Organism: Oncorhynchus gorbuscha; assembly: GCF_021184085.1. Taxonomy (NCBI): domain Eukaryota; kingdom Metazoa; phylum Chordata; class Actinopteri; order Salmoniformes; family Salmonidae; genus Oncorhynchus; species Oncorhynchus gorbuscha. The sequence goes on along the minus strand of NC_060194.1, from coordinate 4,393,682 downwards.
TTCAACCACCAACTTACTTACGAAGACCTCCCCCATGGCACAGAACCCACACCACTAGAGGGATATCTTCAACCACCAACTTACTTACGAAGACCTCCCCCATGGCACAGAACCCACACCACTAGAGGGATATCTTCAACCACCAACTTACTTACGAAGACCTCCCCATGGCACAGAACCCACACCACTAGAGGGATATCTTCAACCACCAACTTACTTACGAAGACCTCCCCCATGGCACAGAACCCACACCACTAGAGGGATATCTTCAACCACCAACTTACTTACGAAGACCTCCCCATGGCACAGAACCCACACCACTAGAGGGATATCTTCAACCACCAACTTACTTACGAAGACCTCCCCCATGGCACAGAACCCACACCACTAGAGGGATATCTTCAACCACCAACTTACTTACGAAGACCTCCCCCATGGCACAGAACCCACACCACTAGAGGGATATCTTCAACCACCAACTTACTTACGAAGACCTCCCCCATGGCACAGAACCCACACCACTAGAGGGATATCTTCAACCACCAACTTACTTACGAAGACCTCCCCCATGGCACAGAACCCACACCACTAGAGGGATATCTTCAACCACCAACTTACTTACGAAGACCTCCCCCATGGCACAGAACCCACACCACTAGAGGGATATCTTCAACCACCAACTACGAAGACCTTGGCACAGAACCCACACCACTAGAGGGATATCTTCAACCAAGACCTCCCCCATGGCACAGAACCCACACCACTAGAGGGATATCTTCAACCACCAACTTACTTACGAAGACCTCCCCCATGGCACAGAACCCACACCACTAGAGGGATATCTTCAACCACCAACTTACTTACGAAGACCTCCCCCATGGCACAGAACCCACACCACTAGAGGGATATCTTCAACCACCCACCGAAGACCTCCCCCATGGCACAGAACCCACACCACTAGAGGGATATCTTCAACCACCAACTTACTTACGAAGACCTCCCCCATGGCACAGAACCCACACCACTAGAGGGATATCTTCAACCACCAACTTACTTACGAAGACCTCCCCCATGGCACAGAACCCACACCACTAGAGGGATATCTTCAACCACCAACTTACTTACGAAGACCTCCCCCATGGCACAGAACCCACACCACTAGAGGGATATCTTCAACCACCAACTTACTTACGAAGACCTCCCCCATGGCACAGAACCCACACCACTAGAGGGATATCTTCAACCACCAACTTACTTACGAAGACCTCCCCCATGGCACAGAACCCACACCACTAGAGGGATATCTTCAACCACCAACTTACTTACGAAGACCTCCCCCATGGCACAGAACCCACACCACTAGAGGGATATCTTCAACCACCAACTTACTTACGAAGACCTCCCCCATGGCACAGAACCCACACCACTAGAGGGATATCTTCAACCACCAACTTACTTACGAAGACCTCCCCATGGCACAGAACCCACACCACTAGAGGGATATCTTCAACCACCAACTTACTTACGAAGACCTCCCCCATGGCACAGAACCCACACCACTAGAGGGATATCTTCAACCACCAACTTACTTACGAAGACCTCCCCATGGCACAGAACCCACACCACTAGAGGGATATCTTCAACCACCAACTTACTTACGAAGACCTCCCCCATGGCACAGAACCCACACCACTAGAGGGATATCTTCAACCACCAACTTACTTACGAAGACCTCCCCCATGGCACAGAACCCACACCACTAGAGGGATATCTTCAACCACCAACTTACTTACGAAGACCTCCCCCATGGCACAGAACCCACACCACTAGAGGGATATCTTCAACCACCAACTTACTTACGAAGACCTCCCCCATGGCACAGAACCCACACCACTAGAGGGATATCTTCAACCACCAACTTACTCCCCATGGCACAGAAGACCTCCCCATGGCACAGAACCCACACCACTAGAGGGATATCTTCAACCACCAACTTACTTACGAAGACCTCCCCCATGGCACAGAACCCACACCACTAGAGGGATATCTTCAACCACCAACTTACTTACGAAGACCTCCCCCATGGCACAGAACCCACACCACTAGAGGGATATCTTCAACCACCAACTTACTTACGAAGACCTCCCCCATGGCACAGAACCCACACCACTAGAGGGATATCTTCAACCACCAACTTACTTACGAAGACCTCCCCCATGGCACAGAACCCACACCACTAGAGGGATATCTTCAACCACCAACTTACTTACGAAGACCTCCCCCATGGCACAGAACCCACACCACTAGAGGGATATCTTCAACCACCAACTTACTTACGAAGACCTCCCCCATGGCACAGAACCCACACCACTAGAGGGATATCTTCAACCACCAACTTACTTACGAAGACCTCCCCCATGGCACAGAACCCACACCACTAGAGGGATATCTTCAACCACCAACTTACTTACGAAGACCTCCCCCATGGCACAGAACCCACACCACTAGAGGGATATCTTCAACCACCAACTTACTTACGAAGACCTCCCCATGGCACAGAACCCACACCACTAGAGGGATATCTTCAACCACCAACTTACTTACGAAGACCTCCCCCATGGCACAGAACCCACACCACTAGAGGGATATCTTCAACCACCAACTTACTTACGAAGACCTCCCCCATGGCACAGAACCCACACCACTAGAGGGATATCTTCAACCACCAACTTACTTACGAAGACCTCCCCCATGGCACAGAACCCACACCACTAGAGGGATATCTTCAACCACCAACTTACTTACGAAGACCTCCCCCATGGCACAGAACCCACACCACTAGAGGGATATCTTCAACCACCAACTTACTTACGAAGACCTCCCCATGGCACAGAACCCACACCACTAGAGGGATATCTTCAACCACCAACTTACTTACGAAGACCTCCCCCATGGCACAGAACCCACACCACTAGAGGGATATCTTCAACCACCAACTTACTTACGAAGACCTCCCCATGGCACAGAACCCACACCACTAGAGGGATATCTTCAACCACCAACTTACTTACGAAGACCTCCCCCATGGCACAGAACCCACACCACTAGAGGGATATCTTCAACCACCAACTTACTTACGAAGACCTCCCCCATGGCACAGAACCCACACCACTAGAGGGATATCTTCAACCACCAACTTACTTACGAAGACCTCCCCCATGGCACAGAACCCACACCACTAGAGGGATATCTTCAACCACCAACTTACTTACGAAGACCTCCCCATGGCACAGAACCCACACCACTAGAGGGATATCTTCAACCACCAACTTACTTACGAAGACCTCCCCCATGGCACAGAACCCACACCACTAGAGGGATATCTTCAACCACCAACTTACTTACGAAGACCTCCCCATGGCACAGAACCCACACCACTAGAGGGATATCTTCAACCACCAACTTACTTACGAAGACCTCCCCCATGGCACAGAACCCACACCACTAGAGGGATATCTTCAACCACCAACTTACTTACGAAGACCTCCCCCATGGCACAGAACCCACACCACTAGAGGGATATCTTCAACCACCAACTTACTTACGAAGACCTCCCCCATGGCACAGAACCCACACCACTAGAGGGATATCTTCAACCACCAACTTACTTACGAAGACCTCCCCCATGGCACAGAACCCACACCACTAGAGGGATATCTTCAACCACCAACTTACTTACGAAGACCTCCCCCATGGCACAGAACCCACACCACTAGAGGGATATCTTCAACCACCAACTTACTGGAAGACCTCCCCATGGCACAGAACCCACACCACTAGAGGGATATCTTCAACCACCAACTTACTTACGAAGACCTCCCCCATGGCACAGAACCCACACCACTAGAGGGATATCTTCAACCACCAACTTACTTACGAAGACCTCCCCCATGGCACAGAACCCACACCACTAGAGGGATATCTTCAACCACCAACTTACTTACGAAGACCTCCCCCATGGCACAGAACCCACACCACTAGAGGGATATCTTCAACCACCAACTTACTTACGAAGACCTCCCCCATGGCACAGAACCCACACCACTAGAGGGATATCTTCAACCACCAACTTACTTACGAAGACCTCCCCCATGGCACAGAACCCACACCACTAGAGGGATATCTTCAACCACCAACTTACTTACGAAGACCTCCCCCAAGGCACAGAACCCACACCACTAGAGGGATATCTTCAACCACCAACTTACTTACGAAGACCTCCCCCAAGGCACAGAACCCACACCACTAGAGGGATATCTTCAACCACCAACTTACTTACGAAGACCTCCCCCAAGGCACAGAACCCACACCACTAGAGGGATATCTTCAACCACCAACTTACTTACGAAGAACCCGACGGTGGTGCCAACCCGAACAGGAAGATCATGTCAATGACTCAGACCCCGTAACACTCAATCGTAGGGTTCAATCATAGGACCTACTGAAGAAATGAGTCTTCAATAAAGACGTGAAGGTCGAGATCCAGGTTGGCGTCTCTCAATTTCGTTGGGAGCCAGTAGAGTTCACAGAGGACAGGGGTGATGTGCTGCCAGGACTTAGTGTGGGTGAGGAGTCCCTTTGGAGCTTATGGAGGGCCCTTGAGCTGATGCCGAAGAGTAGTGAGTAGCAGTAGTCATGAGGATTTCAGCAGCAGGACGGGCGGAGCCTTTGGCAAGGTGGAAGAATGAGGATTTGACGGTCTGTCTAATGTGGTGGTCAAATGAGAGGGTGTAGTTGTGTGCATGGAGGGAGAGATCGTGGTGTCATCTTTGGTGAGGATGGATTTGGTGCCTATGAGGAGGACTTCAGTTTTATCACTGTTGAGCTTAAAAGGATGTTTTGTTGCATTGATGTTTTTATTTTATTGTTATTTAACCAGGTAGGCCAGTTGAGAACAAGTTCTCATTTACAACTGCGACCTGGCCAAGATAAAGCAAAAGCAGTGTGACACAGATAACAACACAGAGTTACACATGGAATAAACATTTAAGTCATTTAGCAGACGCTCCTATCCAGAGCGACTTACAAACATACAGTCAATAACACAATAGAAAAGTCCATATACAGTGTGTGCAAATGAAGTAAGATTAGGGAGGAAAGGCAATAAATAGGCCGTAGTGGCGAAATAATTACAATTTAGGAATTAAACACTGGAGTGACAGATGTGCAGAAGATGAATGTGCAAGTAGAGATACTGGGGTGCAAAGGAGCAACAAAAAAAACAATATGGGGATGAGGTAGTTGGATGGGCTATCTACAAATGGGCTATGTACAGGTGCAATTATCTGTAAGCAGCTCTGAGAGCTGATGCTTAAAGTTAGAGAGGGAGATATGAGTCTCCAGCTTCAGTAATTTTTGCAGTTCGTTCCAGTCATTGGCAGCAGAGACATGGAAGGAAAGGCGGCCAAATGAGGAGTTGGCTTTGGGGTTGACAGGTGAAATATACCTGCTGGAGCGCGTGCTATGGGTGGGTGCTGCTATGGTGACCAGTGAGCTGTGAGCTGAGATTCCAGGCAGTTATTTGAGAAACCAAGGCTGTTAAGTCTACCGATAAGAATGTGGTGATTGACGGAGTCAAAAGCCTTGGCCATGTCGATGAAGACAGCTGCACAGTACTGTCTCTTATCGATGGCGGTTATGATATCATTTAGGACCTTGAGCGTGGCTGAGGTGCACCCATGACCAGCTCGGAAACCAGATTGCATAGCAGAGAAGGTACGGTGGGATTCGAAATGGTCGGTGATCTGTTTGTTAACTTGGCTTTCGAAGACCTTGAAAAGGCAGGGTAGAATGGATATAGGTCTGTAACAGTTTGGGTCTAGAGTGTCTCCCACTTTGAAGAGGGGGATGACCGCGGCAGCTTTCCAATCTTTGGGGATCACAGACGATACGAAAGAGAGGTTGAACAGGCTAGTAATAGGGGTTGCAACAATTGAGGCGGATCATTTTAGAAAGAGAGGATCCATATTGTCTAGCCCAGCTGATTTGTAGGGATCCAGATTTTGCAGCTCTTTCAGATCATCAGCTAATTGGATGAAGGAGAAAGGGGGAGGCTTGGGCAAGTTGTAGTGGGGGGTGCAGAGCTGTTGACCGGGGGAGAGGTAGCCAGGTGGAATGCATGGCCAGCAGTTGAAAAATGCTTATTGAAAAAAATGCTTATTGACGCAGGCAATGAGGCAGTGATCGCTGAGATCCTGGTTGAAGACAGCAGAGGTGTATTTAGAGGGCAGGTTCATCTGGATGATATCTATGAGTGTGCCCGTGTTTACGAATTTAGGGTTGTACCTGGTAGGTTCCATGATAATTTGTGTGAGATTGAGGACATCTAAATTAGATTGTATGACGGCCGGAACTTCTTCAAGATTGGTGGGGTCCCCTGCGGGACGGTTGAGCTAATGTAGGCTAACGCCATTAGCATGAGGTTGTACGTAACAAGAACATTTCCCAGGACATAGACACATCTGATATTGTCAGAAAGCTTAAATTCTTGTTAATCTAACTGCACTGTCCAATTTACAGTAGCTATTACAGTGAAATAATACCATGCTATTACTTGAGGAGAGTGCACAGTTCTGAACATGAAAAGATATTAATAAACAAATGTTTACAATAAACACACGTTTGGGCAGTCTTGATACAACATTTTGAACAGAAATGAAATGGTCCATCGGATCAGATAAAAACCTTTGCACATACACTGCTGCCATCTAGTGGCCAATATCTAAATTGCACATGGGCTGGAATAATACATTATGGCCTTTCTCTTGCATTTCAAAGATGATGGTACAAAAAAATTAAAAAGAGCGGTTGTTTTTTTCTTTGTATTATCTTTTACAAGATCTAATGTGTTATATTCTCATACATTCCTACCACATTTCCACAAACTTCAAAGTGTTTCCTTTCAAATGCTACTAATAATATGAATGTCTTTCCTTCAGGGCCTGTGCTACAGGCAGTTTGGGTATGTCATTTTAGGAGAAAATTGTAAAAAAGGGGTCGATCCTTAAGAGGTTTTTAAGCATATCCCAGTTTAGGTCGCTGAACAAACTCTGAAGATAGATGGGGGGCAATTACTTCACATATGGTGTCCAGGGCACAGCTTGGGGCTGAGGGGTGTCTATAACAAGTGGCAACAGTGAGAGACTTATTTCTGTAAAGGGGGATATTTAGAAGTAGAAGCTCGAATTGTTTAGGCACAGACCTGGATAGCATGACAGAACTCTGCAGGCTATCTCTGCAGTAGATTGCAACTCCACCCCCTTTAGCAGTTCTATCTTGGCTGAAAATGTTGTAGTTGGGGATGGAAATTTCAGAATTTATTGTGGCTTTCCTAAGCCTGGATTCAGACACGGCTAGGACATCAGGGTTGGCGGAGTGTGCTAAAGCAGTGAGAAGGCTTCTAATGTTAACATGCGTGAAACCAAGGCTTTTACAGTTACAGAAATCAACAAATTATAGCTCCTGGGGAATAGGAGTGGAAGGGGGGCTACAGGGCCTGTGTTAACCTCTACATCACCAGAGGAACTGAGGAGGAGTAGGATAAAGGTACAGCTAAAGGCTATAAGAACTGGTCGTCTAGTGCGTTGGGGACAGAGAATAAAAGTAGAAGATTTCTGGGTGTGGTAGATTAAATATTCAAGGAATAATGTACAGACAAGGGTATGGTAGAATGTGATTACAGTGGAGGTAAACCTATACTTTTGATGACAATGAGAGAGGTTTCTTCTTCTTGCGACTAGCAATCCCGGATCCGGGAGCGTAATCATAGCCTCAAAGGAATTAGCATAACGCAGCGGACATAAATACCCCTAGAAACTTTTCCTATTCATGAAAATCGCAAACACAAGCTTAGCCTTTTGTTAATCACACTGTCATCTCAGATTTTCAAAATATGCGTTACAGCCAACGCTAGACAAGCATTTGTGTAAGTTTAGCATGGCATAATACTATGCTAGGCTCTGCTGGCAGCAGGCAACATTTTCACGAAAATAAGAAAAGCAACCAAATTAAATAATTTACCGTTGAAGAACTTCGGATGTTTTCACTCAGGAGACTCCCAGTTAGATAGCAAATTATCCTTTTTTCCAAAAAGATTACTTTTGTAGGCGAAATAGCTCCCGTTTGTTCATCATGCTTGGCCGAGAAATCGACCAGAAAATGCTACCACTACAACGCCGAACTTTAAAAAAAAAATAGCTCTTGAAGCATGTTGGAACAGCAGACTGGGATAAGGATTGATTGAATATGTCCGTAAACACACCAGCCAGCTGGTCTGCGCATGCTCTGAGGGTCGCGGCTGGGGATACCGTCTGGGCCTGCAGCCTTGCGAGGGTTAACACGTTTAAATGTTTTACTCAACTCGGCTGCAGTGAAGGAGAGGCCGCATGTTTTGGTTGCAGGCCGTGTCAGTGGTACTGTATTGTCCTCAAAGCGGGCAAAAAATGTATTTAGTCTGCCTGGGAGCAAGACATCCTGGTCCGTGACGGGGCTGGTTTTCTTTTTGTAATCCGTGATTGACTGTAAACCCTGCCGCTTAGCTTGTTAGATTGCCTTGCGGAGGGAAGTCAGGGTGCTGTTCTGTAGTCAATGTGGACACCAAGGAACTTGAAACTTGAAACTCCCGACCCGCTCCACTACAGCCCCGTTGATGTTAAAACCGCGCACAATTTCAACGTCCTACTACTCATGCCAGGAATATAGTATATGCATATGATTAGTATGTGTGGATAGAAAACACTCTGAAGCTTCTAGAACTGGTTAAACCATGTCTGTGACTATAACAGAACGTGTTTAACAGGCAAAAACCCAAGGAAAACTGTTCACCAAAAAAAAAATTGTCTATTGTCTATGGCAAGGGAAAATAGATAGCTCCCAGTTTACAAGTCCTAAAGCTTCCACACGATGTCGCCAGTCTTGGCAATTGGCTTGAAGTTGATCCTTGGTGAAATGAAGAAGAGGCACTTCATGTCATCCGGTACACGACAGGAAGTTTTTGAATACACATCGCCCTGTGATCAATTTGATCGATTATTAATGTTTACTAATACCTAAAGTTGGAATACAAAAGTAGTTTGAAGTGTTTTGTTAAAGTTTATAGCCAACTTTTTTAATAAAAAAAATGACGTTGCGTTTTGTAAAGCAGTTTTTTCCTGGATCAGACGGGCTTCATAAATGGACATTTTTGGGTATACATGGACGGATTTAATCGTAAAAAAGACCCAATTGTAATGTTTATGGGACATATAGGAGTGCCAACAAAGAAGCTCGTCAAAGGTAATGAATGTTTTATATTTTATTTCTGCGTTTTGTGTAGCGCCGGCTACGCTAATTCTTTTGTTTACGTCCCTTTCAGGTATTTTGGGGTGTTGCATGCTATCAGATAATAGCTTCTCATGCTTTCACCGAAAAACATTTTAAAAATCGGACTTGTTGGCTAGATTCACAACGAGTGTAGCTTTAATTTAGTACCCTGCATGTGTTTTTTAATGAAAGTTTGAGTTTTAGCGAGTACTATTAGCATTTGGCATTGCGCATTTGCATTTCCTGTTGGCTGTTTCGCTAGCGTCTCACCTTGCTCTAAGAGGATTTATTAATGGGGGCCTGTTTTGCCAGTATTTTCCTGTAGTCAACGATCAGCTCCTTTGTCTTGCTCACATTGAGGGAGAGGTTGTTGTCCTGGCCCCACACTGCCAGTTCTCTTACCTCCTCCCTGTAGGCCATCTCATCGTTGTCAGTGATCAGGCCTACCGCTGTTGTGTCGTCAGCAAATTTAATGATCGTGTTGGAGTCGTGTTTGGCCATGCAGACGTGGGTGAACAGGGATTACAGGAGGGGACTAAGTATACACCATTGAGGGGCTCCAGTGTTAAGGATCAGCGTGGCAGACGTGTTGTTGCCTACTCTTACCACCTGGGGATGGCCCGCCAGGAAATCCAGGATCAAGTTGCAGAGGGAAGTGTTTAGTCCCAGAGTCCTTAGCCTAGTGATGAGCTTTGTGGGCCCTATGGTGTTGAATGTGATTGAGATTGCGTCATCTGTGGATTTGTTAGGGCGGTGTGCGAATTGGAGTGGGTCTAAGGTGTCCAGGAGGATGCTGTTGATGTGAGCCATGACCAGCCTTTCAAAGCACTTCATGGCTACCAACGTGAGTGCCACAGGGCGTTAATCATTTGGGCAGATTTCCTTCGCTTCCTTGGGCACAGGGACTATGGTGGTCTGCTTGAAATATGTAGGTATTACAGACTCGGTCAGGGAGAGGTTGAAAATGTCAGTGAAGACACTTGACAGTTGGTCCATGCATGCTTTGAGTGCACATCCTGGTAATCTGTCTGGCCCAGCGGCTTTGTGAATGTTGTCCTGTTTATAAGGCTACAGAGAGCGTTATCACACAGTCATCCAGAACAGATGGTGCTCTCGTGCATGCTTCAGTGTTGCTTGCCTCGAAGCTAGCATAAAAGGCATTTAGCTCATCTGGTAGGCACTGGGCAGCTCGCATCTGGATTTCCCTTTGTAATCAATAATAGTTTTCAAGCCCTGCCACATCCGACGAGATTCAGAGTAACATATGAACAAAACCTGTAGTAGGATTCAATCTTAATCCTGTATTGACGCTTTTCTTGTTTGATGTTTCGTCTGAGGGCATAGAGGGATTTCTTATAAGCGTCCGGATTAGTCTCCCGCTCCTTGAAAACGGCAGCTCTAGCCTTTAGCTCGATGTGGATGTTGCCTGTAATCCATTGCTTCTGGTTGGGATATGTACGTACGGTCACTGTGGGGACGACGTCGTCGATGCACTTATTGATGAAGCGGATGACTGAAGTGGTGAATTCCTCAATGCCATTGGATGAATACCGGAACATATTCCAATCTGTGCTAGCAAAACAGTCCTTTAGCATAGTATCCGAGTCATCTGACCACTTCTGTATAGAGCAACTGACTGGAATATTTGAGTGTATTTGTATTTGTATTTATTATGGATCCCAATTAGCTTCTGCCAAGGCAGCAGCTACTCTTCCTGGGGTCCATCAAAATTAAGGCAGTTATCCACATTTTTAAACGTTACAATACATTCATTACAGATTCCACAACAGACTAAGTGTGTGCCCTCAGGTGGGTTTCTGCGATAGTCGGAATATGAATGCCATCTGTTACAAGCAAGTCATTGACTTCATGGACCTTGTTAATAATCAGGCTGCATATGTTAATATGTTATTTTTAATCACTTTTCTGGGTTGCTTGATTGTTTGTAATGTTTTACTGGGAAGCTTATCAAAAGAAGACTTGATAGTGTAGGGTGAGCTGCACAAAGTGTTCTTCCTACTATTGCACACCGCCTCAGTGCTAACAGTGTAACTCTGGTTCATAGGCTTATGATTACTGCATCCAATAGCCGTAGGGTTAGGGTTAGGGTTAGGGTTACAATGGTAGGGATTAGCTGAGCTGGTCTTGGTTCATTGATAAACAATGATAAATCATTGTTTCAATGCAGCCTTGAAGTGTGTGGACAGGAGTCCAGGAGCCAAGATGATTTGGATGGACTCCGTCATTCCTGTAGAGTATCTTCTGTTTCCAGAAGGTGTCATCGGCAAAGCATTGGAAGTCAATGTTGAAATGATTGAGGATCTGACCAAGGGGGAGGATGTAGATGATAAAGAGTGAGGGACCATAGCACAGAGCCCCAGGGGACAAACTGTATAACTGCAGCGGAGTCTGAGATCTGGCCATTGAGGGTGATGGGTCCAGTTTGTGAGGTATGATTGTAGCCAGAGAGGGCAGTTCCCTCAACACCCAAGTCCTCAGCAGAGGTTAGGAGTTCATTAATAACTTTGAGGAGTGCAGTTTCACTACTGTGGAGGGGGCGGAAACCAGACTGGAGGGGCTCAAACAGGTTGTTGATTTGCAGGTGGGTTTGTAATTGGGAGGCAACAGTATGTTTCCAGAATCTTGTCATGGAGGGGGGTTTGGAAATGGGGCGGAAGTTATTGAGGATGGTGACTTCCAGTGCTGGCATTTTTAAGATGTGGGTGAGCAGCTGTGTCGTAGTTAAAGGGGACAGTAGCATGGGTGAGAGAGAGGTTGACGATGTGTGTGAAATATGGTTGGAGAGCAGGCAGGCAGACTTTGATGAGAACAGTAGGGAGAGGATCCAGGGAGAAAGTTGTCGTCTTGGATTACATGATAAGTTTTGAGATATAGGGAGAGTCAATGGGGGCAAATTTAAGAGGGCTGGGTTTCAGGGGTGGCTGTTGGGAGGTTGACAGAGGGATGGGTGTCTGAGTGAGATTGATCAGTCATTGATGAGTTTATTTTGGTGATTTGTCCTTGAAAAACTGAAGGAAGGAATTGCAGAGTTCAGTGGAGAGAAGGTGTGGTCACAGGGCTGAAGTAATTTGCTGACAGCTGTCTTGACGTGGCCCTCTTTGGGTATAGCGAGTACCATCCCCCTCTCTCTCACCACCTATAGCGAGTACCATCCCCCTCTCTCTCACCATCTATAGCGAGTACCATCCCCCTCTCTCTCACCATCTATAGCGAGTACCATCCCCCTCTCTCTCACCATCTATAGCGAGTACCATCCCCCTCTCTCTCACCATCTATAGCGAGTACCATCCCCTCTCTCTCACCATCTATAGCGAGTACCATCCCCCTCTCTCTCACCATCTATAGCGAGTACCATCCCCCTCTCTCCCACCATCTATAGCGAGTACCATCCCCCTCTCTCTCACCATCTATAGCGAGTACCATCCCCCTCTCTCTCACCATCTATAGCGAGTACCATCCCCCTTTCTCTCACCATCTATAGCGAGTACCACCCCCTCTCTCTCACCATCTATAGCGAGTACCACCCCCTCTCTCTCACCACCTCTCTCTTTCCCCTACACCCAGGTTTTGTTATCTCAGGTCGTAAATTCCTGGAGGAGACTCCCTCCCCTGGCCACGCAGTATAGAGAGAGAAAGTTATGTAAGCTGATTTGGTCCTGCCGTACATACCTACACGTACGCTACGGTCACAAGATGCAGGCCTCCTAATTGTCCCTAGAATTTTTAAGCAAACAGCTGGATGCAGGGCTTTCTCCTATAGAGCTCAATTTTTATGGAACGGTCTGCCTACCCATGTCAGAGACGCAAACTCGGTCTCAACCTTTAAGTCTTTACTGAAGACTCATCTCTTCAGTGGGTCATATGATTGAGTGTAGTCTGGCCCAGGAGTGGGAAGGTGAACGGAAAGGCTCTGGAGCAACGAACCGCCCTTGCTGTCTCTGCCTGGCCGGTTCCCCTCGTTCCACTGGGATTCTCTGCTTCTAACCCTATTACAGGCGCTGAGTCACTGGCTTACTGGTGCTCTTCCATGCCGTCCCTAGCAGGGGTGCGTCACCTGAGTGGGTTGATTCACTGACGTGATTTTCCTGTCTGGGTTGGCGACCCCCCCCCCCTTGGGTTGTGCCGTGGCGGAGATCTTTGTGCGCTATACTCTGCCTTGTCTCAGGATGGTACGTTGGTGGTTGAAGATATCCCTCTAGTGGTGTGGGGGCTATGCTTTGGCAAAGTGGGTGGGGTTATATCCTGCCTGTTTGGCCCTGTCCGGGGGTATCATCGGAAGGGGCCACAGTGTCTCCTGACCCCTCCTGTCTCAGCCTCCAGTATTTATGCTGCAGTAGTTTATGTGTCGGGGGGCTAAGGTCAGTTATATCTGGGGTTCTTCTCCTGTCTTATCCGGTGTCCTGTGTGTATTTAAGTATGCGCTCTCTAATTCTCTCTTTCTTTCTCTCTCTGGGAGGACCTGAGCCCTAGGACCATGCCTCAGGACTACCTGGCATGATGACATCTTGCTGTCCCCAGTCCACCTGGCCGTGCTGCTTCTCTAGTTTCAACTGTTCTGCCTGCGGCTATGGAACCCTGACCTGTTCACTGGACGTGCTACCTGTCCCAGACCTGCTGTTTTCAACTCTCTAGAGACAGCAGGAGCGGTAGAGATACTTAATGATCGGCTATGAAAAGCCAACTGACATTTACTCCTGAGGTGCTGACTTGTTGCACCCTCGACAACCACTGTGATTAATATTATTCGACCATGCTGGTCATTTATGAACATTTGAACATCTTGGCCATGTTCTGTTATAATCTCCACCCGGCACAGATTCACTGGAGTTACCTAACTATAAAACCAAGCAACAGTAATCAGAAACTTTCTAAGAATGTTTCTCATACTTCCACTTCAAATGTCTACCTGCTTGATTTCAACTGCAGCTAATCATTTTTTATAATCTCAAGGATCAATCCCTCTACTCATCCTTTAACCTGAAACCTCAGCTGAGGTAAGAGAGAATGAAGGATCTTGTGGTCAGACAGTGGTAACAGGGAGGGGTAATATGAGTTAGGTTGAGGTCAGACAGTAGGAACAGGGAGGGGCAATATGAGTTAGGTTGAGGTCAGACAGTAGGAACAGGGAGGGGCAATATGAGTTAGGTTGAGGTCAGACAGTGGTAACAGGGAGGGGCAATATGAGTTAGGTTGAGGTCAGACAGTAGGGACAGGGAGGGGCAATATGAGTTAGGTTGAGGTGAGACAGTAGGAACAGGGAGGGGTAATATGAGTTAGGTTGAGGTCAGACAGTTGGAATGGGGAGGGGGTAATATGAGTTAGGTTGAGGTCAGACAGTAGGAACAGAGAGGGGGTAATATGAGTTAGGTTGAGGTCAGACAGTAGGAACAGAGAGGGGGTAATATGAGTTAGGTTGAGGTCAGACAGTAGGAACAGAGAGGGGGTAATATGAGTTAGGTTGAGGTCAGACAGTAGGAACAGGGAGGGGCAATATGAGTTAGGTTGAGGTCAGACAGTAGGAACAGAGAGGGGGTAATATGAGTTAGGTTGAGGTCAGACAGTTGGAATGGGGAGGGGTAATATGAGTTAGGTTGAGGTCAGACAGTAGGAACAGGGAGGGGTAATATGAGTTAGGTTGAGGTCAGACAGTTGGAATGGGGAGGGGTAATATGAGTTAGGTTGAGGTCAGACAGTAGGAACAGAGAGGGGGTAATATGAGTTAGGTTGAGGTCAGACAGTAGGAACAGAGAGGGGGTAATATGAGTTAGGTTGAGGTCAGACAGTTGGAATGGGGAGGGGTAATATGAGTTAGGTTGAGGTCAGACAGTAGGAACAGAGAGGGGGTAATATGAGTTAGGTTGAGGTCAGACAGTAGGAACAGAGAGGGGGTAATATGAGTTAGGTTGAGGTCAGACAGTAGGAACAGAGAGGGGTAATATGAGTTAGGTTGAGGTCAGACAGTAGGAACAGGGAGGGGCAATATGAGTTAGGTTGAGGTCAGACAGTAGGAACAGGGAGGGGTAATATGAGTTAGGTTGAGGTGAGACAGTGGTAACAGGGAGGGGCAATATGAGTTAGGTTGAGGTGAGACAGTGGTAACAGAGAGGGGCAATATGAGTTAGGTTGAGGTGAGACAGTTGGAATGGGGAGGGGTAATATGAGTTAGGTTGAGGTCAGACAGTGGTAACAGGGAGGGGTAATATGAGTTAGGTTGAGGTCAGACAGTAGGAACAGAGAGGGGTCAGACAGTAGGAACAGGGAGGGGTAATATGAGTTAGGTTGAGGTCAGATAGTTGGAATGGGGAGGGGTAATATGAGTTAGGTTGAGGTCAGACAGTAGGAACAGAGAGGGGGTAATATGAGTTAGGTTGAGGTCAGACAGTAGGAACAGGGAGGGGTAATATGAGTTAGGTTGAGGTCAGACAGTAGGAACAGAGAGGGGGTAATATGAGTTAGGTTGAGGTCAGACAGTAGGAACAGGGAGGGGTAATATGAGTTAGGTTGAGGTCAGACAGTAGGAACAGAGAGGGGTAATATGAGTTAGGTTGAGGTCAGACAGTAGGAACAGGGAGGGGTAATATGAGTTAGGTTGAGGTCAGACAGTTGGAATGGGGAGGGGTAATATGAGTTAGGTTGAGGTCAGACAGTAGAAACAGAGAGGGGGTAATATGAGTTAGGTTGAGGTCAGACAGTAGGAACAGGGAGGGGTAATATGAGTTAGGTTGAGGTCAGACAGTAGGAACAGAGAGGGGGTAATATGAGTTAGGTTGAGGTCAGACAGTAGGAACAGAGAGGGGGTAATATGAGTTAGGTTGAGGTCAGACAGTAGGAACAGAGAGGGGGTAATATGAGTTAGGTTGAGGTCAGACAGTAGGAACAGGGAGGGGGTAATATGAGTTAGGTTGAGGTCAGACAGTAGGAACAGAGAGGGGGTAATATGAGTTAGGTTGAGGTCAGACAGTAGGAACAGAGAGGGGGTAATATGAGTTAGTGGGAACAACCAGCTGAGTCCTCCATCACCCCCAGTAGAGTGACACAGGTAACCACAACCAGCTTGAGTCCTCCATCACCACCACTGGAGTGACACAGGTAACCACAACCAGCTGAGTCCTCCATCACCCCCAGTAGAGTGGGGTGACACAGGTAACCTCAACCAGCTGAGTCCTCCATCACCCCCAGTAGAGTGGGGTAACACAGGTAACCTCAACCAGCTGAGTCCTCCATCACCCCCAGTAGAGTGGAGTGACACAGGTAACCTCAACCAGCTGAGTCCTCCATCACCCCCAGTAGAGTGGGGTGACACAGGTAACCACAACCAGCTGAGTCCTCCATCACCCCAGTAGAGTGGAGTGACACAGGTAACCACAACCAGCTGAGTCCTCCATCACCCCCAGTAGAGTGGGGTGACACAGGTAACCTCAACCAGCCGAGTCCTCCATCACCCCCAGTAGAGTGGGGTGACACAGGTAACCACAACCAGCTGAGTCCTCCATCACCCCCAGTAGAGTGGGGTGACACAGGTAACCTCAACCAGCTGAGTCCTCCATCACCCCCAGTAGAGTGGGGTGACACAGGTAACCTCAACCAGCTGAGTCCTCCATCACCCCCAGTAGAGTGGGGTGACACAGGTAACCATAACCAGCTGAGTCCTCCATCACCCCCAGTAGAGTGGGGTGACACAGGTAACCTCAACCAGCTGAGTCCTCCATCACCACCACTGGAGTTACACAGGTAACCTCAACCAGCTGAGTCCTCCATCACCACCACTGGAGTTACACAGGAACCATAACCAGCGGAGTCCTCCATCAACACCACTGGAGTTACACAGGAACCATAACCAGCTGAGTCCTCCATCACCACCATTGGAGTCACACAGGAACCATAACCAGCTGAGTCCTCCATCACCACCACTGGAGTGGAGTGACACAGGAACCATAACCAGCTGAGTCCTCCATCACCACCACTGGAGTTACACAGGTAACCACAACCAGCTGAGTCCTCCATCAACACCATTGGAGTGGAGTGACACAGGAACCATAACCAGCTGAGTCCTCCATCAACACCACTGGAGTTACACAGGTAACCACAACCAGCTGAGTCCTCCATCACCCCCAGTAGAGTGGGGTGACACAGGTAACCACAACCAGCTGAGTCCTCCATCACCACCAGTAGAGTGGAGTGACACAGGAACCATAACCAGCTGAGTCCTCCATCACCCCCAGTAGAGTGGGGTGACACAGGTAACCACAACAAGCTGAGTCCTCCATCACCCCCAGTAGAGTGGGGTGACACAGGTAACCACAACCAGCTGAGTCCTCCATCACCCCCAGTAGAGTGACACAGGTAACCACAACCAGCTTGAGTCCTCCATCACCACCACTGGAGTGACACAGGTAACCACAACCAGCTGAGTCCTCCATCACCCCCAGTAGAGTGGGGTGACACAGGTAACCTCAACCAGCTGAGTCCTCCATCACCCCCAGTAGAGTGGGGTAACACAGGTAACCTCAACCAGCTGAGTCCTCCATCACCCCCAGTAGAGTGGAGTGACACAGGTAACCTCAACCAGCTGAGTCCTCCATCACCCCCAGTAGAGTGGGGTGACACAGGTAACCACAACCAGCTGAGTCCTCCATCACCCCCAGTAGAGTGGAGTGACACAGGTAACCACAACCAGCTGAGTCCTCCATCACCCCCAGTAGAGTGGGGTGACACAGGTAACCTCAACCAGCCGAGTCCTCCATCACCCCCAGTAGAGTGGGGTGACACAGGTAACCACAACCAGCTGAGTCCTCCATCACCCCCAGTAGAGTGGGGTGACACAGGTAACCTCAACCAGCTGAGTCCTCCATCACCCCCAGTAGAGTGGGGTGACACAGGTAACCTCAACCAGCTGAGTCCTCCATCACCCCCAGTAGAGTGGGGTGACACAGGTAACCATAACCAGCTGAGTCCTCCATCACCCCCAGTAGAGTGGGGTGACACAGGTAACCTCAACCAGCTGAGTCCTCCATCACCACCACTGGAGTTACACAGGTAACCTCAACCAGCTGAGTCCTCCATCACCACCACTGGAGTTACACAGGAACCATAACCAGCGGAGTCCTCCATCAACACCACTGGAGTTACACAGGAACCATAACCAGCTGAGTCCTCCATCACCACCATTGGAGTCACACAGGAACCATAACCAGCTGAGTCCTCCATCACCACCACTGGAGTGGAGTGACACAGGAACCATAACCAGCTGAGTCCTCCATCACCACCACTGGAGTTACACAGGTAACCACAACCAGCTGAGTCCTCCATCAACACCATTGGAGTGGAGTGACACAGGAACCATAACCAGCTGAGTCCTCCATCAACACCACTGGAGTTACACAGGTAACCACAACCAGCTGAGTCCTCCATCACCCCCAGTAGAGTGGGGTGACACAGGTAACCACAACAAGCTGAGTCCTCCATCACCCCCAGTAGAGTGGGGTGACACAGGTAACCACAACCAGCTGAGTCCTCCATCACCCCCAGTAGAGTGGGGTGACACAGGTAACCTCAACCAGCTGAGTCCTCCATCACCCCCAGTAGAGTGGGGTGACACAGGTAACCTCAACCAGCTGAGTCCTCCATCACCCCCAGTAGAGTGGGGTGACACAGGTAACCTTAACCAGCTGAGTCCTCCATCACCACCACTGGAGTTACACAGGTAACCACAACCAGCTGAGTCCTCCATCACCACCACTGGAGTTACACAGGTAACCACAACCAGCTGAGTCCTCCATCACCACCACTGGAGTTACACAGGTAACCACAACCAGCTGAGTCCTCCATCACCACCACTGGAGTTACACAGGTAACCACAACCAGCTGAGTCCTCCATCACCACCACTGGAGTTACACAGGTAACCACAACCAGCTGAGTCCTCCATCACCACCACTGGAGTTACACAGGTAACCACAACCAGCTGAGTCCTCCATCACCACCACTGGAGTGGAGTGACACAGGTAACCACAACCAGCTGAGTCCTCCATCAACACCACTGGAGTGGAGTGACACAGGTAACCACAACCAGCTGAGTCCTCCATCACCACCACTGGAGTGGAGTGACACAGGTAACCACAACCAGCTGAGTCCTCCATCACCACCACTGGAGTGGAGTGACACAGGTAACCACAACCAGCTGAGTCCTCCATCACCACCACTGGAGTGGAGTGACACAGGTAACCACAACCAGCTGAGTCCTCCATCAACACCACTGGAGTGGAGTGACACAGGTAACCACAACCAGCTGAGTCCTCCATCACCACCATTGGAGTGGAGTCACACAGGAACCATAACCAGCTGAGTCCTCCATCAACACCACTGGAGTTACACAGGTAACCAGAGGCATACACCACCACCAGTGGGGTGAGATACGTAGCCATAACCACTAGAGGTCTCCACCACTACCAGTGGAGTGGGGTGAGATACGTAACCATAACCACTAGAGGTCTCCACCACTACCAGTGGAGTGGGGTGAGATACGTAACCATAACCACTAGAGGTCTCCACCACTACCAGTGGAGAGGGGTGAGATACGTAGCCATAACCACTAGAGGTCTCCACCACTACCAGTGGAGTGGGGTGAGATACGTAACCATAACCACTAGAGGTCTCCACCACTACCAGTGGAGTGGGGTGAGATACGTAACCATAACCACTAGAGGTCTCCACCACTACCAGTGGAGTGGGGTGAGATACGTAGCCATAACCACTAGAGGTCTCCACCACTACCAGTGGAGTGGGGTGAGATACGTAGCCATAACCACTAGAGGTCTCCACCACTACCAGTGGAGTGGGGTGAGATACGTAGCCATAACCACTAGAGGTCTCCACCACTACCAGTGGAGTGGGGTGAGATACGTAGCCATAACCACTAGAGGTCTCCACCACTACCAGTGGAGTGGGGTGAGATACGTAGCCATAACCACTAGAGGTCTCCACCACTACCAGTGGAGTGGGGTGAGATACGTAGCCATAACCACTAGAGGTCTCCATCACTACCAGTGGAGTGGGGTGAGATACGTAGCCATAACCACTAGAGGTCTCCACCACTACCAGTGGAGAGGGGTGAGATACGTAGCCATAACCACTGTTGAATCTGACAATTAATCTTAATGGTTGTACAGTCGTCTCAAATAAAACTGTGAAGGACCTCGGCGTTACTCTGGACCCTGATCTCTCTTTTGAAGAACACATCAAGACCATTTCGAGGACAGCTTTTTTCCATCTACGTAACATTGCAAAAATCAGAAACTTTCTGTCCAAAAATGATGCAGAAAAATTAATCCATGCTTTTGTCACTTCTAGGTTAGACTACTGCAATGCTCTATTTTACTACCCGGATAAAGCACTAAATAAACTTCAGTTAGTGCTCCATCACTAGAATCCTGACTAGAACCAAAAAATTTGATCATATTACTCCAGTGCTAGCCTCTCTACACTGGCTTCCTGTCAAAGCAAGGGCTGATTTCAAGGTTTTACTGCTAACCTACAAAGCATTACATGGGCTTGCTCCTACCTACCTCTCTGATTTGGTCCTGCCGTACATACCTATACGTACGCTACGGTCACAAGACAGGCCTCCTAATTGTCCCTAGAATTTCTAAGCAAACAGCTGGAGGCAGGGCTTTCTCCTATAGAGCTCCATTTTTATGGAACGGTCTGCCTACCCATGTCAGAGACGCAAACTCGGTCTCAACCTTGAGTCTTTACTGAAGACTCATCTCTTCAGTGGGTCATATGATTGAGTGTAGTCTGGCCCAGGAGTGGGAAGGTGAACGGAAAGGCTCTGGAGCAACAACCGCCCTTGCTGTCTCTGCCTGGCCGGTTCCCCTTTTCCACTGGGATTCTCTGCCTCTAACCCTGTTACGGGGCTGAGTCACTGGCTTGCTGGGGCTCTCTCGTGCCGTCCCTGGGGGGTGCGTCACCTGGGTGGGTTGATTCACTGTTGTGGTCGGCCTGTCTGAGTCCCCCCTTGGGTTGTCCATCGGAGATCTTTGTGGGCTATACCGGCCTTGTCTCAGGATGGTAAGTTGGTGGTTGAAGATTTCCCTCTAGTGGTGTGGGGGCTGTGCTTTGGCAAAGTGGGTGGGGTTATATCCTTCCTGTTTGGCCCTGTCCGGGGGTGTCCTCGGATGGGGCCACAGTGTCTCCTGACCCTCCTGTCTCAGCCTCCAGTATTTATGCTGCAGTAGTTTGTGTCGGGGGGCTAGGGTCAGTTTGTTTATCTGGAGTACTTCTCCTGTCCATTCGGTGTCCTGTGTAAATCCGTTCCATCTTCTCTCTTTCTTTCCACTGGAGGACCTGAGCCCTAGAACCACAGGACTACCTGACATGACCAGCTGAGTCCACCTCCATCTGCTCCAGTTTCACTGGCCTGGGCCCTAGGACCATGTCCCAGGAACCTGACATGAGGACTCCTTGCTGTCCCCAGTCCACCTGGCCATGCTCCTCCATCACTATTATTCACCATGCTGGTCATTTATGAACATTTGAACATCTTGGCCACGTTCTGTTATAATCTCCACACAGGAACCAACCAGCTGAGTCTTTCTCCATCAGGACCACCACTGGAGTTACCCAGGTACCTGACATGATGGCTCCTTGCTGTCCCCACCACCTGACTGTGGCTGCTGTCCAGTTTCAACTGTTCTGCCTTATTATTATTTGACCATGCTGGTCATTTATGAACATTTGAACATCTTGGTCATGTTCTGTTATAACTACCCGGCACAGCCAGAAGAGGGGGTGAGATACGCCCCAGGTTTCTTCCTAGGTTTTGGCCTTTCTAGGGACTAGCCACCGGTTTACACCATTGTTTGCCAGTTTTAGGCTGGGTTTCTGTACAGCACTTTGAGATATCAGCTGACGTACGAAGGGCTATATAAATAAATTTGATTTGATTTGATTTGATTTAGAGGTCTCCACCACTACCAGTGGAGTGGGGTGAGATACGTAGCCATAACCACTAGAGGTCTCCACCACTACCAGTGGAGTGGGGTGAGATACGTAACCATAACCACTAGAGGTCTCCACCACTACCAGTGGAGTGGGGTGAGATACGTAGCCATAACCACTAGAGGTCTCCACCACTACCAGTGGAGTGGGGTGAGATACGTAGCCATAACCACTAGAGGTCTCCACCACTACCAGTGGAGAGGGGTGAGATACGTAGCCATAACCACTAGAGGTCTCCACCACTACCAGTGGAGTGGGGTGAGATACGTAGCCATAACCACTAGAGGTCTCCACCACTACCAGTGGAGTAGGAGAGGTAACCTTAACCATCAGAGGCCTCCACCAAATCAAATCAAATTTATTTATATAGCCCTTCGTACATCAGCTGATATCTCAAAGTGCTGTACAGAAACCCAGCCTAAAACCCCAAACAGCAAACAATGCAGGTGTAAAAGCACGGTGGCTAGGAAAAACTCCCTAGAAAGGCCAAAACCTAGGAAGAAACCTAGAGAGGAACCAGGCTATGTGGGGTGGCCAGTCCTCTTCTGGCTGTGCCGGGTAGAGATTATAACAGAACATGACCAAGATGTTAAAATGTTCATAAATGACCAGCATGGTCGAATAATAATAAGGCAGAACAGTTGAAACTGGAGCAGCAGCACAGTCAGGTGGACTGGGGACAGCAAGGAGCAATCATGTCAGGTAGTCCTGGGGCACGGTCCTGGGGCTCAGGTCCTCCGAGAGAGAGAAAGAAAGAGAGAATTAGAGAGAGCATATGTGGGGTGGCCAGTCCTCTTCTGGCTGTGCCAGGTGGAGATTATAACAGAACGTGGCCAAGATGTTCAAATGTTCATAAATGACCAGCATGGTTGAATAATAGTAAGGCAGAACAGTTGAAACTGGAGCAGCAGCATGGCCAGGTGGACTGGGGACAGCAAGGAGTCATCATGTCAGGTAGTCCTGGGACATGGCCCTAGGGCCCAGGCCAGTTGAAACTGGAGCAGCAGCATGGCCAGGTGGACTGGGGACAGCAAGGAGTCATCATGTCAGGTAGTCCTGGGGCATGGTCCTAGGGCTCAGGTCCTCCGAGAGAGAGAAAGAAAGAGAGAAGGAGAGAATTAGAGAACGCACCCTTAGATTCACACAGGACACCGATTAGGACAGAAGTACTCCAGATATAACAAACTGACCCTAGCCCCCCGACACATAAACTACTGCAGCATAAATACTGGAGGCTGAGACACCACTACCAGTGGAGAGGGATGACATAGTTAACCATAACCAGCAGATGCTTCCATTACTACCAGTGGAGTGGGACAGGTATCTATAACCAGCAGATGTCTCCACCACTACCAGTGGAGTGGTACGGGTACCCATAACCAGCAGAGATCTCCACCACGGCAGGTAGAACAGGTTGACATGGTAGCCATAACCAGTAGAGGCCTCCACCACTACCACTTCATCACAGTGATTACGTGTCGTAAAGGTGAGTTCCATGAGAGAGAGAGAGAGAGAGAGAGAGAGAGAGAGAGAGAGAGAGAGAGAGAGAGAGAGAGAGAGAGAGAGAGAGAGAGAGAGAGAGAGAGAGAGAGAGAGAGAGAGAGAGAGAGAGAGAGAGAGAGAGAGAGAGAGAGAGAGAGAGAGAGAGAGTGCCTCTCCAAGCTCATAGAGTTTGATGATTGATGACCTGTAATAGTGTATTGCATGTGTTAACTTCATGCAAGAGAGAGGCAGCCATGATTTTATTTTTGATAATTGTGTAGAGTGGATTTGAGTTTGACCTGCCATACCAACATTTTTTGTAAATGTTTTCAACCGTATGTTTCTGTTTATTATTACAGTAAAGTAACTGTATTATACATTGAACATATTTTGCTAAGTTTCAAACCATAACCGTGTGTAGAGCAGCAGTAGTAACATCCTGAAATAGGGGAAGTGAGAGAAATACTGGGAAATTATTCATACAGTAGCAGAGAAAATGTACAAAATGGTAGTTTAATTGAATACATTCACATTACAGTCACACCAGTATTCAGTACAGTATGAATGGCCATGGCCCCCAAGAATGATTGGACTGTACCAGAGTAAGTTCCCCGCTGCAAGGCCCCCTTATCCTTGTACATTTGCAAGTTAAGATTTGTCTGAATCCTTTTCTCAAAGTTACTAGAAATGAGCATTTAAAACGAGTTTTTATTTAAAATGGGGGCATAACCCCAGATTACAGTCGCAAAATGTGTCCTGCCCCAATGTCAGAGTCCTAGTAGCCAAAATAAGTGAATGTGAAAGATGGGCTTGGCCTACAGTGTATCAATGTCAAAAGCCATCACACGTTGAATACAATTGCACACAGCATCTGCGTTCAGATTGCTGCTGTCACAAAAGTGTCACTTCCTGCTTGCAAAATCAATTCCTTTTATAGTTATGAGGTCCCTCACCGAGGTAAAGTAGGTTTTATATCAGACATTCCCCTTTAAATCTCTTGTTCGCAATAACTTTTGCATTGATTGTCATAGGAACATCAAAACAAGTGCTAATTATTCTAAAAATGTCTGGCCTACTTTTTTTGTCACAAAGTGCTTATACAGAAACACAGCCTAAAACCTCAAACAGCAAGAAATTCAGATGTAGAAGCACGGTGTCTAGGAAAAACTCCCTAGAAAGGCAGGAACCTAGGAAGAAACTCAGAGGAACCTGGCTCTGAGGGGTGGCCAGTCCTCTTCTGGCTGTGCCAAGTGGAGATTATAACAGAACATGGCCAGATTTTTCTTCAAGACGTTCAAACGTTCATAGATGACCAGCTGGGTCAAATAATAATCAGTGGTTGTAGAGGTTACAACCTTAGGAGTAAATGTCAGTTGGATTTTCATAGCCGAGCACTCAGAGGTCGAGACAGCAGGTGTGGTAGAGACGAGGAAGAGAGGGAGAGAGAAGGAGAGTCGAAAACAGCAGGTCCGGGACCAGGTAGCACGTCCGGTGAACAGGATCTGGAGCAGCAGCACGGCCAGGTGGACTGGGGACAGCCAGGAGTCATCAGGCCTGAGGCCTAGTCCTAGGGCTCAGGTCCTTCGAGAGGGAGAGCATACTTAAATTCACACGGGAGAATTACACCAGATACATTTTTATGCAAATCAAAGGTTGTATGTGTTGATTTGATAGAAATAAGGAAATCATTTAAAAATGCATTTAAATCTCTTGTTCGCAATAACTTTTGCATTGATTGTGATAGAACCATCAAAACAAGTGCAAAATATTCTAAAAACATCTGGGAAAGAAGTTCAAAGACGAGACAGATACTTTAATTTGAGAAACAGGAAGGACTGAGATCAAAAAGAGGATAACAGAATGCAGAGAATATTTAAAACATTTCATGATTAATCCTATCTTCATGGATTCACCCTCTTATTATATTGAAAAACTTTGTCTCTTTCTTAAAAAATGTTGATTTAGCTTTAGTTCTGTAAACCATTTATCAACAGTATCTACTGAATCTCAATTGCTCAAAATGTATTTTTCAATATTTTCAATAAATCACTAACTCAAGATGAACTGGAAGAGGTGGCTGACTGGACGAGGTGGCTGACTGGACGAGGTGGCTGACTGGACGAGGTGGCTGACTGGACGAGGTGGCTGACTGGACGAGGTGGCTGCAGCTAATGTCCATGAATCCCAGTAAAGTATCCTGGCCAAACACGCCCCCATTCACATCAACTGGGCTGTACAGGAGTGGGTCAAGAGCTTTAAGTTCCTTGTGTTCACATCGCTAAGGACCTATCATGGTCCAAACACACCAACACAGTCACGAACAGGGCACGACAACGCCTCTTCCGCCTCAGGAAGCTGAAAAGATTTGGCATGGGCCCTCAGATCCTTAAAATATTCAACAGCAACAGCGAGTGTCTGGACAGGCTGCATCACAGCTTGGTATGGCAACTGCTCTGCATCCGTCCATAAGGGTAGTGCATATGTCCCAGTACATCACTGGGGTCGAACTCCCTGCCATCCAGGACCTCTATACCAGGCGGTGTCAGAGGAAGGCCCTACAAATGGTCAGACTCCAGCCATTCAAGTCTGGGACCAAAAGGTTCCTGAACAGCATCTAGCCATAAGACTGCTAAATAGTTAACCAAATAGCTACCCGGACAATCTGCAACCCTTTTACTATTTTTGGACTGTGAACACACACTGGACTCTACCCATACACTCACACACACTGGACTCTACCCATACACTCACACACACTGGACTCTACCCATACACTCACACACACTGGACTCTACCCATACACTCACACACACTGGACTCTACCCATACACTCACACACACTGGACTCTACCCATACACTCACACACACTGGACTCTACCCATACACTCACACACACTGGACTCTACCCATACACTCACACACACTGGACTCTACCCATACACTCACACACACTGGACTCTACCCATACACTCACACACACTGGACTCTACCCATACACTCACACACACTGGACTCTACCCATACACTCACACACACTGGACTCTACCCATACACTCACACACACTGGACTCTACCCATACACTCACACACACTGGACTCTACCCATACACTCACACACACTGGACTCTACCCATACACGCACTGGACTCTACCCATACACACACACACACTGGACTCTACCCATACACTCACACACACTGGACTCTACCCATACACTCACACACACTGGACTCTACCCATACACTCACACACACTGGACTCTACCCATACACTCACACACTGGACTCTACCCATACACTCACACACACTGGACTCTACCCATACACTCACACACACTGGACTCTACCCATACACTCACACACACTGGACTCTACCCATACACACACTGGACTCTACCCATACACACACACACACTGGACTCTACCCATACACGCACACACACTAGACTCTACCCATACACTCACACACACTGGACTCTACCCATACACTCACACACACTGGACTCTACTCATACACTCACACATACTGACACTGACACGCCAACACATGCACACATCATTTTAAAATAAGGAGGCAATGCATGCACCTAATTAGCATATTAATACAATCCCCATCAAAATCTGTCCGTTTCAGCTATGGGCCAAGTCTCAATCCTCAGCATCTGCCGATATCGGCCTTCCGCTTCTGCGGTGAAAAGTGGCAGAGCTACGGAGGTGTTTCAAAGTCCAGGAGACATTACGAAATTCGGTCTTCTCACGAAAACGTCTGTACGCCGAACAGTTTGGGCTACAAACTATTATGACCACTCTATCGAAAGACGAGACTCTAACGAACACAAGAGATGTAGATCTACCACATAGATAGGACGGACACTTCGAAACAAATGTCCTTTTGATTTAGTTTTGAGCTATCTGGTTTTCCATGTTTGAATCTGTTATTCAATGTGTTTCGAAAGGATAATAGCAGTAAGTTTCATCAAATACATGTAAAAATATTTTTGTTTTATATTTTTTATATTTGTTTTATACCTACAGCGATCCTACAAGTATACATCTAATGGCTAAACGACCAACTTAAAATATTTCAATATGTTAGCTTAGTAGAAATCCAGCCCCGTGCCCTTAGAGTCTAGGGAGTTATAGGGCAGGGCAATGTCTCCTCTTCCTTAGTCCACAGACAGCAATATGTTAGCTTAGTAGAAATCCAGCCCCGTGCCCTTAGAGTCTAGGGAGTTATAGGGCAGGGCAATGTCTCCTCTTCCTTAGTCCACAGAGAGCAATATGTTAGCTTAGTAGAAATCCAGCCCCGTGCCCTTAGAGTCTAGGGAGTTATAGGGCAGGGCAATGTCTCCTCTTCCTTAGTCCACAGAGAGCAATATGTTAGCTTAGTAGAAATCCAGCCCCGTGCCCTTAGAGTCTAGGGAGTTATAGGGCAGGGCAATGTCTCCTCTTCCTTAGTCCACAGAGAGCAATTGACAATTTGTTTCACAGGACCAGAACCTCAAAGTAACAGATTCATATACTGCCTTTGATTGGCTGACCCCACGGTATGATAAGGCACCTGGCAACCTGATCCCTAGCAACCAATCGGTTTGGTTCGGGCCAGAGGTGGGAAGGGCCAGTTACATATTTTGTCTCTGAGAGAGGGCTGTGAGATGGTGTGCTAAAAGTCACCGGCAGGTAATTCTGTAACACAATTAGCGAAACCAAAACTTGTATGGCGGTGATGCCTTGTGTCAGTTCCATTGATGGTTTGAATAATTTAGTTTTAGTTTGATGCTTCTATGATGATCCATTAAAAATGTATTGAGGATAAAAGACTAAAATGCATTTTTATATGATTTGATTATTTCTATCAAATCAACACAACTTTTTATGCAAATCAAAGGTTGTAAAAGTAGGCCAGACATTTTTTAAATAATTTGCACTTGTTTTGATGTTTCTATGACAATGCAAAAGTGATTGTGAGCAAGAGATTTAACGTCAAATGTCAAATGTCTGTTGAATGTCTGTTGAATGTCTGATATAAAACCTACTTTACCTCGGTTCAGCCCTCTCGGTGATGGCTGGTGACGTCGTACAAATAATCCGCAGTACTAGAAGGAACCTGTGCAATTGACAACCATCATTTTTCCGGGTTGGCCTGTCATGCAAAAGGAGGCACACGGGACCGCGTACCTGGTTGTTTTGAGTTCTACGTGTTAATACGAAGATTTCCTTATCGATTCCAGGTGTAGACCTATACTTTCTCGATCTTGAAGGTATGTGTTTATCTGGACTGTAATCTACTGTTGTGCTTTCACTTTGAAGGTACTAAATTGTCTTCAATTCGTCTTTGTAGAGTTACTACAAACGCGCAGCATGATTTCAGGCATTAGCAACAGGTATCATGACTAAAAAAATGTGTTAATGTTTTGGTTGTAGCATGTTGAAACACTTTTGTCTGTAAACAAATGAAGTTGGGCGCCTGAGTGATAGCCTATATACTTTATACTTCAAATTGTTATAAACTGATAAAGCAAACTCACATATGAACTCGACGGCTGAAAATTGAATAGCCTAAGAGAAAGCAATTTGTTGATTTAAATTCTCATCTCAAAGAATGATCATGCTTATGTCAAATAATTCGCTAAATGGTTATAGTTGAACACAGAACTGAAGTTCTGCTGGTGTGAGAATAGAACCAGTCTTTACAAATTGAAAGGAAAAAAGCAAAACTATTCTCATACTTCCTCAATGTGAAGGCAGCTTTTCAAAGTAATTATATCACTTCCTCATTTTGTTTATTCAAAACACGCATTTAATTCGCCAAGTTCTCTCATTTGCTTTGCCGATCTTATGCATTGTTACTTATAGTTTGAGATGTGTTATTTTGTGCAACAATGTAATTTTGTGTAACGATACAATACAATAGATTTTTTTTATTGAAGGTTACAAGTAGACTACAAACAGTTATTCAGCCTTGATAACATTTCCCAGGAGAGAAAGGTAGGCAGGCAGCAGGAGAGAAGAGGTCTTATCGGCATTCACTTGAATGATACTACGATATATTGCAAAGAGAAGAGGTCGTAGAGGCATTCACTTGAATGATAGTACAATATATGCAGGAGGACGTTTAGCAGATTTTAGGAAGCAATAGCCAGTGATGAAACAGAAAGGACTCTGTCACCTGTGCTTTGACATGCATTGCATCTGTAAGAACAAGGTTGATGATTCTGCATGGAAATTAAAGGACTTGAGATGCGCTATGCAGATATAGCTCCTCCATTTCCTGGTTCTTGTAATTCGAATAATTAGCCTAAATTCGGTTTAAGTGACAAGACAATAAAGTATAGCGTAGAGAGTCATTGTACCATCTAAACAGCGGCGAAATATATTTTCCAGAACCAAAAATATAGTTTTTTACACCTGTTTGAAACTGATGTACAAAACCGAAAGTACAAGACGCAAAAACGAAACTTAAGAACGGGAAGTGTAGAAATACCGCACATAGCACAGATCGACCCCTTCTTAGACTTGCTTTCGATGGGAATGACAGATCTAACACTTATATTTCTATGTGAATATGGTCGGACAGCCCAAAAAGTTACATATTGCAGCTTGAAAGGCTTATCATACTAAGAATGATCTTTGTCTGTTAGTTCTGCTTGCTGGAGTTGTGTATTGCCTTGTACTTCACAGATCATACTTTATTTGAGTTAAAAACCTGTGCAGAGAACTTACTGAAAGCTTCAGTGTGGGAGTTGATGTCTGACTCTACTGCAATGCTATCTTTTGGTATACATCCTTTGTAATGAGATGAACCTCTCAATCTCTGTGCTGTGGTGTCAGTTACTAGTGGGTAGAGTAATCACCTCATGTTCAGCTATTGTCTGTTTATTTGCAAACCCTTGAAATTGTGCATGCTGCAAACAGGTATTGCAGTTATAAGTACTATATTGGTGTATGTAGTATACTAGACTGTAATTCCATTTCAAAGTGGGACCACTTTGTGGTTAGAGTTATTACTCAGCTACATGAGATCCACAGCAAGGTGACTTCCTTCAAATCAACCAAGACTGCCGCAATTGGCTCTTCTCAGTTTGTGCCATCCTTTCAGGTCTGTCCACATTTGGAACAGCCAGCCAATAGTGGAAGTCTTCTTGGGAGATTTAACTTTCATTGATATTGATTTTTCTAAGTAAGAAGTCATGTTTTAGAGTAAACCCATACGTAGAATGTATGCACACATGACTGTAAGTCGCTTTGGATAAAAGCGTCTGCTAAATGGCATATATTATTATTATATTATGTTTTAGAGTAAACCTTTTGCTAAATTAAGTTGAAGTTTTATTAGTCATATGTACAGGATACACATGGTATACATTGTCCAACGAAATGCTTACTTGCAGGTTCCTTCTAGACAATGCAACAACAATAATAAATTATAAATTATAAGAATACAAACATAAAATGGCTCAGTGGAATAGAATAAACATTTATAACAGTGATGAAGTTCCTAATATTGGAATGATTATGAGTTGTAACGTAGTGATGAAGTTCCTAATATTTTAATGATTATGAGTTGTAACGTAGTGATGAAGTTCCTAATATTGGAATGATTATGAGTAGTAACGTAGTGATGAAGTTCCTAATATTGGAATGAGTATGAGTAGTAACGTAGTTCCTAATATTGGAATGAGTATGAGTAGTAACGTAGTTCCTAATATTGGAATGAGTATGAGTAGTAACATAGTGATGAGTTTGTTCATGCTTCTACATCTGCTCTGGCAGAATGTTTACACATCATGGCATTATAGATGTATCAGCCCAAACGCAGCCCTGTCACTGGGCTAGAGAAATCTAACCACTTTCAAATTCATAGACTGACATCATTTTAAATAGGGCCGTCTCCATTTAGTTGACTGGCTGATTGTTTGGTCGATAGTATGTTGACAGATTTCTTTAGTCGAGCAGTAGTAAACCAATTAAATAATTGAATGGTGTACAAGACACCAGTCTGATTGGTTCCTGTCTGAGTGGACTAATCCATTGTGGAGGATGGCACGGTCCATCACTAAGACTTGTGCTACTGAAATGGTATATTGTTTTATTACGTAAGAACAATGGTGCAATACTAATAAACATTTTATTATTTTATAACAAATGCACTTTCTCCTGCATTGGATAGCGGTCGTTGTCTGCGGTTCTGAAACATCAGTGCGCTGTTGAATTGGCACCTTTTCCTTGACCATGTTGCTATGTGCATAATAGCAACGTTAACCAGCATATTGGTGTTGAGAACAATGCGGTAGAGGGAGAAGCGGAGTTAGGAGACGAGAAAACAGCCCCTGCCTTATTGTCTACGAAAAGTGAGGAGAGAGGAAACCCCAACTTAATTAGGTCTGTAATCAATAACCTAACTGTTAAATGTGGTTGGCTTTATAAATCATCCATATATATCGACAGAAATAAGACAGATCCTGTTTCTGCTTGTGTTTCTTTAATAGCCTACTGTTTCAGTGAGCACCAAGACTCACACCAAGCTTCACACAACCACATGTCAGTTAAACAATTTCACAAATGTGTCTGTTTTTAATGTTTGCTAAGCTGAAATAAAGGCTTTACACGTTTTATTAGTTAGAACAGCCTCTCTGGTATTACTTACCATTTATTTAGTGTTGTTTACACTCTTCCAAAATTGTCAGAAAAGTAATATTTATAAAAATAATAACCCTCCTTTTTCTTGATCTCCGTATCGTTATTATGTTGTTATTATTAGTAGGCTTAGTATAGCAGCTTTGTGTAACCACCACCGAGCTGCAGGCCAAAGAGTGCATCCTGTTTAGTCTTAAAACCGTAACTCACGTAGGCCTATATTTAATATAATAATATAATAATAATATATAATAATATATGCCATTTAGCAGACGCTTTTATCCAAAGCGACTTACAGTCATGTGTGCATACATTCTACGTATGGGTGGTCCCGGGGATCGAACCCACTACCCTGGCGTTACAAGCGCCATGCTCTACCAACTGAGCTACAGAAGGACCACTGCATCAGTCAGTCATTCATTTGTTCGTGTCATCACACAGCAGATGAGTCATTCATGATTTGAAATGCAATCAAGCATTTTAGTTTTAGTTTTAAAATAAAGCGACCCTTGGAGAATTAGCATAAACAAAAAAATACACCGTTCCATTTTGGAAATTGCATTCACAAATGAATGTGACTGTTTTTAGTCTTCGCTGTAATAAAGGCTTTACAAAAAAAAACATTGCGACAGACTCTCTGGTACGCTTGTCATGTATTTAGTGTTGTTTACATTGTTCCAAATGGTCAGAAAATTATATTGTAATCTAACAGCACATGGTTGATCCACATATTAGTACTTTCTCCTTACCTTCTTTTTCTTTTTTTTCCCACAACTAGTCAAATTTATTCCACACATCTGACTTTCCCTTTACCTCACGAGCAACCAGTAAACATGCCCCTGTTTAGAGTTTATTTGCCACGTCCTCTGCATCCGTTTTGCTGTCACATGTGTTCGGAGTTTGTTATAACCAATATATTGATGTGACTATGATATTAAGCTATAGTTCAGGCCCTATTGGTCAACTACATGCGATGCATACATGTGTCATGTAAAGACAGCAAGAGTTGAGGAATAGGGAATCAGTTTCGGTATCAGGACTTCTCAGTCAGAAATTTCTGTAATTATGTTGCAACATAAACACTGATGAAGTTCTGTAGTTGTCGCAGCAGCAGGGAGGACAGAGAGACAACGGGTGCTAGTCACACATTCACTCGCTGTCATTTTTTAAACACAGCACAGCATGTCTGAGCACAATCGAATTAAGAAATGTCAACCAATCGATTGGTCGAAAGAATAGACAGCTCTCGGTCTACCAATATTTTTTGGGGTGAAAAATTACATTATTGGGTTATTCTGAGGCGTTTATAAGTTATATTCTACTCAAAATATTCTGTATCATTAAATTAAATAGCCATTGAATTGCAGGAAATACAGTTGAAGTCGGAAGTTTACATACACTTAGGTTGTAGTCATTAAAACTCATTTTTCAACCACTCCACAAATTTCTTGTTAACAAACTATAGTTTTGGCAAGTCAGTTAGGATAGCTACTTTGTGCATGAAGTTTACATTCACTAAGTTTACTGTGCTTTCAAACAGTTTAGAAAATTGCAGAAAAGGATGTCATGGCTTTAGAAACTTCTGAGTAGCTAATTGACATCATTTGAGTCAATTGGAGGTGCACCTGTGGATGTATTTCAAGGCCTGCCTTCAAACTCAGTGCCTCTTTGCTTGACATCATAGGAAAATCGAAAGAAATCAGCCAAGACCTCAGAAAAACAATTGTAGAACTCCACAAGTCTGTTTCATCCTTGGGAGCAATTTCCAAATGCCTGAAGGCACCACGTTCATCTGTACAAACAATAGTACGCAAGTATAAACACCATGGGACCATGCAGCCATCATACCGCTCAGGAAGGAGACACCTTCTGTTTCCTAGAGATGAACGTACTTTGGTGCGAAAAGTGCAAATCAATCCCAGAACAACAGCAATGGACCTTGTGAAGATGCTGGAGGAAACGGGTACAAAAATATCTATATCCACAGTAAAACAAGTCCTTTATTGACATAACCTGAAAGGCCGCTCAGCAAGGAAGAAGCCGAAACCACCATTAAAAAGCCAGACTACGGTTTGCAACTGCACATGGGGACAGAGATTGTACTTTTTGTAGAAATGTCCTCTGGTCTGATGAAACAAAAATATAACTGTTTGGCATAATGCCCATTGTTATGTATGGAGGAAAAAGGGGGAGGCTTGCAAGCTGAAGAACACCATCCTAACTGTGAAGCACTGGGGTGGCAGCATCATGTTGTGGGGGTGCTTTGCTGCAGGAGGGACTGGTGCACTTTACAAATAGATGGCTTCATGAGGCAGGAAAATTATGTGGATATATTGAAGCAACATCTCAAGACATCAGTCAGGAAGTTAAAGCTTGGTCACAAATGGGTCTTCCAAATGGACAATGACCCCAAGGATACTTCCAAAGTTGTGGCAAAATGGCTTAAGAACAAGAAAGTCAAGGTATTGGTGGGGCCATCACAAAGTCCTTACCTCAATCCTATAGAAAATGTGTGGGCAGAACTGAAAAAGCATGTGCGAGCAAGGAGGCCTACAAACCTGACTCAGTTACACCAGCTCTGTCAGGAGGAATGGGTCAACATTCACCCAACTTATTGTGGGAAGTTTGTGGAAGACTACCCGAAACATTTGACCCAAGTTAACAATGTAAATGCAATGCTACCAAATACTAATTGAGTGTATGTAAACTTCTGACCCACTGGGAATGTGATAAAAGTTATAAAAGCTGAAATAAATAATTCTCTTTACTATTATTCTGGCATTTCACATTCTTAAAATAAGATGGTGATCCTAACTGACCTAAAACAGGGCATTTTTACTTGGATTAAATGTCAGGAATGATGAAAAACTGAGTTTAAATGTATTTGGCTAAGGTGTATTTAAACTTCTGACTTCAACTGTAGATTCTGCCTTAACATTTACCTTGCAA
The DNA here is from genome assembly GCF_021184085.1 of Oncorhynchus gorbuscha. Lineage (NCBI taxonomy): Eukaryota > Metazoa > Chordata > Actinopteri > Salmoniformes > Salmonidae > Oncorhynchus > Oncorhynchus gorbuscha. The sequence goes on along the minus strand of NC_060194.1, from coordinate 4,358,236 downwards.
CAGAAGAATGTACACGTGTTCAAGGTATGTAGAGGTAACTGTATCTCTGGTGTGTGAATACTATAATGTTGAGCCTAAGAAGTGTTATGGAAATCAAAATGATAGGAGAGCAAGGTTTAGTCTGCATAGGGCAGGACCAGAAGGTGGCCATTATTGTGTCAGTGAAAGTCTAGGTTTTGGCTGTGCATTCCTATGTGCTGCAGCGTAACTTAAGTGCGGCTTGACATAGCCTTAAGGCAAAGATACTTGTCTGACTAGCTAGCTCTGTAAGTGTTGATTTGTGTTTGGCCTCTTGTCTCTCTCCTGTATGCCAGGGTTCTTTCATGGATGCTAGTGTTTTGGTAATGAAGATGCACTGCTTGTACCGGTGTTATGAAGTTTTTATTCCTTCCTTGAATGTTTTAGGTTTACCTGTGATATAATTTTTTACATAAAGCTGCAGAGACCATGAATGTAGCATGATGATTACATCATGAATACAACAACATGTTATCACAATCATACACTGCATGTCACATCTGTTAAGTAAACATCTGGATGTTCCTAGACCACATTGCTGCTATACTAATGGTCTATTGCTGGTCTGAAAGAGAAATTGGAGTTTGTCACCGACAGATGTAGCGTTTACCTTTGTTACTTGGCTACAATTTGTTCAATGTGTTGTTAAGCTTGGCATGTCTGTTTGACAGACTGAAGATAGACACTGACACATTGCGGAAAAAGAATTGAGTGGAGAAGACAAGCGAGACAGCCAAACCAAAATACAGAGGAAATGCCAGTCTGATACTTTGTAACTTCCTGGGTGGCTTGTGTCTGATGTAGCACATTTGTCACACTATAAAATTGACACATCCGTCTTTAAACACTCTGCAACACGCTGCAGGACTAAAGCAATGTGAACTAGTCCCCAGAAGCCTTCAACATATTTGGAGTTGTCTTTTTCGTCATCTTACCCTCCTTTAGAAGTTAGCATGATACATCGAATTGAGGGTAACACATAAGCAGGGTTCAATCCAAAATGATGCTGTAGCGTGCTTGACATTTTAAAGTCCCAGTATGTAGCTTTGTGGGCGACCTGACCAAATGCACAAATAGACGTGTGTTTATCGGAGCTGTCGATCCCTTCTGTGTGCGCTATTTCTCAGTGATTTAGATTGTACAATGATTTTGTCAAAAACTGAAATTAGTCGAACACGATAGAATTTTAGCAACCAGGAAATGGCGGAGACATTTCTACATATTGTGGCTTTAAAGGTCATTTTCAATTGAGCCAATATCTGCAGCATTTACCTGGAATGCGATCTCTGCAGAAACCGTAACATTTTCTTTAAAATACACATGGTCTACAAATATGATCGGATAAAGTTACATTCTTCTGAAATGTATCCATTCACAGTGCCAATCCATTTTTAGACTTAAATTAATTATATTTTATTATTTAATTCAGAATAGAATATAACTTAAAATAGTTAAAATGTCTAACCCATCAGAATCCAACATATAAGCATTTTGTACTCCATTGTTTGTGAACAAACACTGTCTAGCCTCAAAACAAGGATAACACTATAATTTGTATCCCATGGATGGTCAGTCCTTGCATCAATAGCTCTGTCTATGAATTTGAGAGTGGTTACATTTCCCAGGCCCCGTCCCTCAGCGTTGTACTAAAACAGTGGGAGGGTGCCCTTTAATGTGTTTAATAATATAATAATAATATATGCCATTTAGCAGACGCTTTTATCCAAAGCGACTTACAGTCATGTGTGCATACATTCTACGTGTTTACCATAATACTTATTGTAAAATGTGGTATCGACAGTCAGAATGTCAAAGCAACTATTGCTGTTGTGCATCACTGAGTTTAAACCCCATAGGCAAATAACAATGCCTAATATTACACCTTCTCAGAGCTCCTAGATTTACAATGGTCAATAAGATGTAGTTTTCTAAAGAGATTTCTGTTGTTTATAGATATTAATTAGATATTATCTGTACATTTTTTTTAATGTATTTTACCTTTATTTAACTAGGCAAGTTCAGTTAAGAACAGATTCTTAATTTCAATGACGGCCTAGGAACAACATAATGTACACACTTCCTAAAGAATTTAGTTACATGCTTGCTTTGCTTCGTGTTTGCTCCATAATCTTTTTGTGAATGCTTTATGTTGCTGAGGTTCAATATTTGGCAAGCATTCAAATTGGTTATGAAGTTAAAGTAGCTCCTTTGTAGTTGCGTTTTACTATTTTATAAATCCTTTAAAAAACCTTTGTAGAAGTGTCCATGGTAAAAAAAAAATAGATTTGTTTGTGCATGTGTACTAGAGGTCGACTGATTGATTAGGGCCGATTTCAAGTTTTCATAACAATCAGTAATCGGCATTCAGCAGCAGGCTCGTAAGCATTCATTCAAACAGCACTTTCCCGCGTTTGCCAGCAGCTCTTAGCAATGCTTGAAGCACAGCGCTGTTTATGATTTCAAGCCTATCAATACTGGCAATACTATAGTGCCTATAAGAACATCCAATAGTCAAAGGTATATGAAATACAAAAGTTGTAGAGAGAAAAATTAAATAATTCCAATAATAACAACAACCTAAAACTTCTTAACTGGGCATATTGAAGACTCATGTTAAAAGGAACCACCAGCTTTCATATGTTCTCATGTTCTGAGCAAGGAACTGAAACGTTAGCTTTCTTACATGGCACATATTGCACTTTTACTTTCTTTTCCAACACTGTGTTTTTGCATTATTTAAACCAAAGTGAACATGTTTCATTATTTATTTGAGACTACATTTATTTTATGTATAATATTAAGTTAAAATAAAAGTGTTCATTGTTCATTCAGTATTGTTGTAATTGTCATTATTACAAATATATAAAAATCGACCGATTTAATTGGTATCTGCTTTCTTTGGAACTCCAATAATGGGTATCGGTATCGGTATCGGTATCGAAAAATCATAATCGGTCGACCTCTAGTGTGTGTGTGTGTGTGTACATGAGCTCAAGACACAAGAGGCTGCATAGCAGGCCTGCCTCTGCAAAAAGGAGGCTAACACTCAGATTCAGTAGTTGGTGGTAGCATGCCTTGGTGGAATAAACAATACTGTATGTAGGCCTCTCCCTAATTGAATAACTGGTGTAATGATGCATTGAGTTGTACTTCAAGCACACAAGTCCATAGGACTACTAAATAGTACACCTCTACAAAATGTTCATTCTGTCTAGTATGTCACAATGTTTTGTTGTGGATCCCACTAAAGCATTCAACTAGATTTGCAAAGTATGTTCATTCAGATGTATGTTTCAGTCAGACATGTATGCACAGTCACTCGATGGGTGGCAAGTTCACACAGGTTTCCCCCAAGTTGCGGATCACACCTCTCCTGCTCTTGGCATTTTTCTGTGCTCTCTCGTTCCCCTTTTATTCCATGGCACAGATACAGGAATATGCAGTAGACTAGAGGGCTAAACTACAAAGATACACAGATACATGGGTATGCTTTAGACTAGAGGGCTAAACTACAAAGATACACAGATACATGGGTATGCTTTAGACTAGAGGGCTAAACTACAAAGATACACAGATACATGGGTATGCAGTAGACTAGAGGGGTAAACTACACAGATACATGGGTATGCAGTAGACTAGAGGGGTATACTACACATATACATGGGTATACAGTAGACTAGAGGGGTAAACTACACAGATACACAGATACATGGGTATGCTTTAGACTAGAGGGCTAAACTACAAAGATACACAGATACATGGGTATGCTTTAGACTAGAGGGCTAAACTACAAAGATACACAGATACATGGGTATGCTTTAGACTAGAGGGCTAAACTACGAAGATACACAGATACATGGGTATGCAGTAGACTAGAGGGGTAAACTACACAGATACATGGGTATGCAGTAGACTAGAGGGATAAACTACACAGATACACAGATACAGGAATATGCAGTAGACTAGAGGGCTAAACTACACAGATACACAGATACAGGAATATGCAGTAGACTAGAGGGGTAAACTACACAGATACACAGATACATGGGTATGCTTTAGACTAGAGGGCTAAACTACAAAGATACACAGATACATGGGTATGCTTTAGACTAGAGGGCTAAACTACAAAGATACACAGATACATGGGTATGCAGTAGACTAGAGGGGTAAACTACACAGATACATGGGTATGCAGTAGACTAGAGGGGTATACTACACATATACATGGGTATACAGTAGACTAGAGGGGTAAACTACACAGATACACAGATACATGGGTATGCTTTAGACTAGAGGGCTAAACTACAAAGATACACAGATACATGGGTATGCTTTAGACTAGAGGGCTAAACTACAAAGATACACAGATACATGGGTATGCTTTAGACTAGAGGGCTAAACTACGAAGATACACAGATACATGGGTATGCAGTAGACTAGAGGGGTAAACTACACAGATACATGGGTATGCAGTAGACTAGAGGGATAAACTACACAGATACACAGATACAGGAATATGCAGTAGACTAGAGGGCTAAACTACACAGATACACAGATACAGGAATATGCAGTAGACTAGAGGGGTAAACTACACAGATACACAGATACATGGGTATGCAGTAGACTAGAGGGGTAAACTACACAGATACACAGATACATGGGTATACAGTAGACTAGAGGGGTAAACTACACAGATACATGGGTATGCAGTAGACTAGAGGGGTAAACTACACAGATACATGGGTATGCAGTAGACTAGAGGGGTAAACTACACAGATACATGGGTATGCAGTAGACTAGAGGGGTAAACTACACAGATACATGGGTATGCAGTAGACTAGAGGGGTAAACTACACAGATACATGGGTATGCAGTAGACTAGAGGGGTAAACTACACAGATACACAGATACATGGGTATGCAGTAGACTAGAGGGGTAAACTACACAGATACATGGGTATGCAGTAGACTAGAGGGGTAAACTACAAAGATACACAGATACATGGGTATGCAGTAGACTAGAGGGGTAAACTACACAGATACATGGGTATGCAGTAGACTAGAGGGGTAAACTACACAGATACATGGGTATACAGTAGACTAGAGGGGTATACTACACAGATACACAGATACATGGGTATGCAGTAGACTAGAGGGATAAACTACACAGATACACAGATACATGGGTATGCAGTAGACTAGAGGGGTAAACTACACAGATACACAGATACATGGGTATGCAGTAGACTAGAGGGGTATACTACACAGATACATGGGTATGCAGTAGACTAGAGGGGTATACTACACAGATACATGGGTATGCAGTAGACTACAGGGGTAAACTACACAGATACATGGGTATGCAGTAGACTAGAGGGGTAAACTACAAAGGTACATGGGTATACAGTAGACTAGAGGGGTATACTACACAGATACACAGATACATGGGTATGCAGTAGACTAGAGGGGTATACTACACAGATACACAGGTACATGGGTATACAGTAGACTAGAGGGGTAAACTACAAAGATACACAGGTACATGGGTATGCAGTAGACTAGAGGGGTAAACTACACATATACACAGGTACATGGGTATGCAGTAGACTAGAGGGGTATACTACACAGATACATGGATATGCTTTAGACTAGAGGGGTATACTACACATATACATGGGTATGCAGTAGACTAGAGGGGTATACTACACAGATACATGGGTATGCAGTAGACTAGAGGGGTAAACTACAACGTACGTACGTTCAGTATAAATCAAGCTATTCTGTAAGACCAACAGACAGACCAGATTATATACAGTACCAGTCAAAAGTTTGGACAAACCAACTCATTGAACGATTTTTCTGTTTTTTTTAAACTCATTTCCACATTGACAAATAATAGTGAAGACATTAAAACAATGAAATAACACATATGGAATCATGTAGTAACCAACAAAGTGTTAAACACATCTAAATATATTTTATATTCTTCAAATAGCCACCCTTTGACTTGATGACAGCTTCACACACTCTTGCCATTCTCTCAACCAGCTTCAACTGGAACGCTTTTCCAGCAGTCTTGAAGGAGTTCCCACATATGCTGAGCACTTGTTGGCTGCTTTTCCTTCACTCTGCGGTCCAACTCATCCCAAACCATCTCAATTGGGTTGAGGTCGGGTGATTTTGGAGGCCAGTTCATCTGATGCAGCACTCCATCTCTCTCCTTCTTGGTCAAATATCCCTTACACAGCCTGTGTTGGGTCATTGTCCTGTTGAAAAACAAATGATAGTCCCACTAAGCACAAACGAGATGGGATGGCGTATCGCTGCAGAATGCTGTGGTAGCCATGCTGGTTAAGTGTGACTTGAATTCTAAATAAATCACTGACAGTGTCACCAGTACAGCACCCCCACATTCTCAAATGTGGACTATTCAGACCAAAAGAGAAATTTCCACCAGTCTAATGTTCATTGCTCGTGTTTCTTGGCCCAAGCAAGTCTCTTCTTATTATTGGTGTCCTTTAGTAGTGGTTTCTTTGCAGCAATTCAACCATGAAGGCCTGATTCACGCAGTTTCTTCTGAATAGTTGATGTTGAGATGTGTCTGTTGCTTGAACTCTGAAGCATTTATTTGGGCTGCAATTTCTGACGCTGGTAACTCTAATGAACCTATCCTCTGCAGCAGAGGTAACTCTGGGTCTTCCATTCCTGTGGCGGTCCTCATGAGAGCCAGTTAAAACTCTAATGAACGTATCCTCTGTAGCAGAGGTAACTCTGGGTCTTCCTCTCCTGTGGCGGTCCTCATGATGGCCAGTTTCATCATAGTGCTTGATGGTTTTTGCGACTTGATGGTTTTTGCGACTGCACTTTCAAAGTTCTTTAAATTCTCCGGACTGACTGACCTTCATGTCTTAAAGTAATGATGGACTGTCATTCCTCTTTGCTTATTTGAGCAGTTCTTGTCATAATATGGACTTGGCCTTTTACCAATTAGGGCTATCTTCTGTATACTCTCCCTACCTTGTCACAACAGAACTGATTGGTTCAAATGCATTAAGAAGGAAAGAAATTCCACAAATTAACTATTAACAAGGCACACCTGTTAATTGAAATGTATTCCAGGTGACTACCTCATGAAGCTGGTTGAGAGAATGCCAAGAGTGTTCAAAGCTGTCATCAAGCTTGTTAATAATACTTTGGAGAATCTGAAATATAAAATATATTTTGATTTGTTTAACACTTTTTTGGTTACTACATGATTCCATATGTGTTATATCATAGTTTTGATGTCTTCACTATTATTCTACAACGTAGAACATTTAAAAAAGAACGAAAACCCTTTGAATGGGAGGAGATGTGTCCAAACTTTTGATTGGTACTATACATGTATAAAATCAATCATTTTGGATTTACTGTATGCTACAAACATATCTAAAATACTGTGTGTTTGAATTACTTTCTGGGCAGCATTTAAAAAACCTTAATAATCTCAACTTTCCTTTTAACAATTTCCATGAATAGATGACAATATGGATGTGGATATGAGGTCAACGGCACGAATAAGCATTAATCACCGTAATCACGAGCTGCATTCTGTCTATTTAGAATATCACAGTTTTTTTAGGGCATTGCCTGGGCTACATTGCATGTGTAAAACCCAATTCCAGTGGGTCAGACGTTTACATACACTAAGTTGACTGTGCCTTTTAAACAGCTTGGACAATTCCAGAAAATTATGTCATGGCTTTAGAAGCTTCTGATAGGCTAGTTGACATCATTTGAGTCAATTGGAGGTGTACCTGTGGATGTATTTCAAGGTCTACCCTCAAACTCAGTGCCTCTTGCTTGACATCATGGGAAAATCGAAAGAAATAAGCCAAGTCCTCAGAAAAACAATTGTTGACCTCCACAAGTCTGGTTCATCCTTGGGAACAATTTCCAGAAGCCTGAAGGTACCACATACACCTGGACAAACAATAATATGCAAACCGCTCAGGAAGGAGACGCGTTTTGTCTCCTCGAGATGAACGTACTTTGGTGCGAAAAGTGCAAATAAATCCCAGAACAACAGCAAAGGACCTTGTGAAGATGCTGGAAGAAACAGGTACAAAAGTATCTATATCCACAGTAAAACGAGTCCCATATCGACAACCTGAAAGGCCGCTCAGCAAGGAAGAAGCCACTGCTCCAAAACCGCCATAAAAAAAGCCAGACTACGATTTGCATCTTTACTTGGGGACAAAGATCATACTTTTTGTAGAAATGTCCTCTGGTCTGATGAATCAAAAATAGAATTGTTTGGCCATAATGACCATCGTCATGTTTGGAGGAAAAAGGGGGATGCTTGCAAGCTGAAGAACACCATCCCAACCGTGAAACACTGCTTTGCTGCAGGAGGGACTGGTGCACATCAAAAAATAGATGGCTTCATCAGGAAGGGAAATTATGTGGATATATTGAAGCAACATCTCAAGACATCAGTCAGGAAGTTAAAGCTTGGTCGCAAATGGGTCTTCCAAATGGACAATGACCCCAAGCATACTTCCAAAGTTGTGGCAAAATGGCTTAAGGACAACAAAGTCAAGGTATTGGAATGGACATCAAAAAACCCTGACCTCTATCCTATAGAAAATGTGTGGGTAGAACTGAAAAAGTGTGTGCGAGCAAGGAGGCCAACAAACCTGACTCAGTTACACAAGCTCTGTCAGGAGGAATGGGCCAAAATTCACCCAAACTTATTGTGGGAAGCTTGTGGAAGGCTACCTGAAACATTTGTCCCAAGTTAAAGAATTTAAAGGCAATACACTCAATTAGTATTTGATAGCATGTAAACGTCTGACCCACTGGGAATGTGATGAAATAAATAAAAGCTGAAATAAATCATACTCTCTACTATTATTCTGATATTTCACATACTTAAAGTGGTGATCCTAACTGACCTAAGACAGGGAATTATTTATGGATTAGATGTCAGGAATTGAAAACTGAGTTTAAATGTATTTGGCTAAGGTGTATGTAAACTTCTGACTTTCAACTGTATGTATTTTCGTTTGTTACATCAATTAAACCATGCCCATTTCAAGCTTATCCATCTTCAAAATAAAAAGTTATTTCAGAATATTTAGGCAAGATAGCTGGCTAACTCATCGATCCTTCTTTGTAGTATAGCCCTGTGCTTACGATGAATTAGTCAGGTTAAGCCCTGTTGTAGGTGGCAGTTGGCAGTGAGGGAAGAGTTAATGTGGTGTCGCACGAACGCTTGACACACACACACACACACGACAAACATATGCACACACTCCTCTCCCCCTGTTCCTGTCCCCAAGTTGCAGCTGTTTTCTGTCACGCTCTCTGTGGCGTCCAGATGTGTCCGTCGTGACTGAGCAGGTGGCTGAGAGAGGGTTAGGCAGGCACGTACACACACGCATTTTACACACTCAAACAAGCAGACTCGGTTGTATGTTAATCTTGAAGTCGTCATGCAATATGCACGTGTTTTCTGGACAGATGGTCTCACAAAGACACACAATCACACAGACGTACGTGCCCCGCAATGCCCACAGGAATGGTGAGGGTACTAAATAAGGATGAGCCTGTCATGCATGTCTAATGTTACCCACCCCCCTGTGTTTAGGTTCTTGATTTGCCAGTATGGGGAACCTGATCAAGGTGTTGACCAGGGACATAGACAACAATGCAGGGAATTTCTTCCTGGACTTTGAGAGTAAGTGATTTACACGCATTCATGCACACACCACATCTATAGCGTCACTGAGTCCTCCAAAGAAAAAAGTGCTGGTAGGGTGGTGTATTGGGGTGAAATGATATTTAAAACAAACGTGTTACTTTCATTTCCTGAATTGCCTACTCTAAACTACCCAAGCCTAAAATATCCTCAGCCCTGATGTTATCTAGAAGTTGTCTAAAAGATTGAGGTTCCATGCATTCAGCTCGTCCCTGTACAAACTCAACCATGTTATTAGCAAAGTATCAAATCCATGGCCCTATTTTTCCTCTTAATTCTGGTCCAACATGTTGGAGACTACTTATGACTTCCATCCGGTTCAATTCAGATCCTTGATTTGCATAGTTCTCTTAAGGCAACAATTCATGGTAAGGCTAAAATACCAGTCTGTTCTATTGATCCACGTTTCAATAACAACTGGAGTTTTTTTCCTCACAGAGTATCTGGTGAATCTATTGGATTGGGATGCGGAAAGCATAGGAGCATCGCGCTTACCTATCAAATTTAGATCAAATATTTTTAAGGGCTTCAAAGGCACAGCAGGGTCTGGAAATTCTACCTGGCATGAAATCTGATTGGAGGATCAGATTGTGCTCACAAAAACCTCTCCCAGCTCTCTCTATTCCCCCCTCTCTCTCTCTCATCTTGGAATTTGCAGCTTAGGTCAGTTTTTGGAATTAGCTGAGCGTTAGTTTATGGGATTTTAGCAGGGCGAGAGAGGGAGAAATGCAGAGAAGTGAGTCGGGATTAAAAAATCTGGTAGAATGGATCAAATAATCTTTCGAAGGCCCGCGTAGGTAGGATACAGAGAAGGAAAGAGCTACCTGCTCCGTGACAACAAAAGGATTAATGATCCTATTAATAGGACCGGGGAGACTAGCCCATACAACATGCATTTAGTCAAAGAAACATTCCATATCAAATTAATACAAGAAGGCAGTGTTGCTGATGAAACGATGCAAGAGCACCCCCGAGTGTACAAAAGCTGGCAAAAATGGGCTTGAAAAAAAAAAAAAAATTTTTTTCCTAATAAAAAAATCCATAATTTTATATTTTTGGAAAAAGCTCTCTGTTTTTCTTTCTTTAGACATCGGGGAGTAGGGTGAGGGAGTAGCCATGACCTTTGGGGTGAGGGGACGAGCTTGGGTGGGAAATCATACACACTATTTATAATGTACAGACAATCAAGTTTATTTTGCAGCACTTAATAATATCTCCACTTAATGTACTGTATAATGGATTAGTAAATAGTTTATTCATTATTTAGTAATCATTACTCCATTTTTAAGATATTAATATCCTTATAAACCATTTACTAATCATTAGTTAAGTCTTTGCATGACCTCATCTAGTGTGGGCTATTTATACTTTATAAATACTTTATAAATGTTTTGAATGACCAGTGTAATTTCTCACAAAAAGATGGGCTTGCCATTGGTAGACATTCCGAAACTACTTGATGCTCCTTAAGGTCTCAAAATAAATCCTTAAGGATCATCAGGTACTGCTGAAATGTCTACAAATGGCATGTCCGTCGTTTTGTGAGAAATTACACTGGGCACTCAATACATTTATAAGGTATTCATAAATAGCCCACAATTTAGATGAGGTCACGCAAAAATACTCAACTAATGATTAGTGAATGGTTTATAAGAACCTATATTAAACATCTTATAAATGGAATCATTATGAAACACTATAAAATAGTTGTTTATAAATATGTGAATACCTAGGTCACTAACTTTACAAATTTGGGAGTAATTATTACTAAATGGCGAATAAACTATCTACTAATCCATTATAAATGCTTTATTACATGTTATTATTAAGTGCTACCCTGCACTATTTTAGTCTGTTTTGCATGTAGAGATAATTAACAACTAAAAAGGAATCACACCAAAAATTGCCCAATGCTCTCACTGATGCACAGACGAATACTGGTACTCTGCGCCACTTTGCTTCAACATACTATAAAAGTTGTATCAATGTTTGCTCTGAATTGCTTCCTGACCTACTCCAGATGCCCAGCCTACAGAGGCAGAGAGGGCAGTATGGGAGCAGGTGAACGAGGTACTGATGGAGGCTCTGGCTATCCTAGATGACCTGCAGTCCTACAACGGAGCAGGAGATGAGATACGACAGGTGGGTTAAGTTAATAAACACCAGAGTTTGGTTAAATTTCCTCAATCTTAGCAAATGTTCTGGAAAATACTGGAATATTTTAGCATTCTAGTGCAGAGGTATTCAACCTGAGGTCCATGGCCCCGAGGTACAGCAGTTAGTAGGCAATATTCTTTTTAAAAAACATTTAAAAAAATGTTTTATGAATGTACCTTCAGTATTCATATTTTTTTAAGATGTGAACTTTATTTCTCAATAAATATTGAGCAAATTACACTCATTACAGTATCTGCCAGGCTTTGAAAAAGCTCCCACGAGTACCTGGCAGCTGGTTAGCTTTCTTGACATGGACATTTTGCTAACATATGATGGGGGTCCCTGTGTCACCTTTTGCCCAACATTTTAATACCACTGAATTAAACGCAAAGGACATTTAGAAATGTTATGTCAAACTCTTATGGCTTTCATTACCAGAAGCCAATTGTGGCTTATTACAGGCTAGTGTTCAGGGTTGCCATGGAAACGGGGGAGCCAGTTTTGTCTTCAGCTACTGATCACTTTTTCTCTGTGCAAATGTTCCCGAATTCTTCTTACAAATGTGTTTGTTGTTCAAACCGTCTCATTGTGTGTAAAAAGGGGGTCCATTGAGGAGTTTCATCTGACATTGTAATCCTCTCACTCAACTCATTCACTCTCACCCAGGCGATACAGAACCCAAGTGAGGACCAGGTACAGGAGCGAGCCTGGGCTGCTGTGGTCCCACTGGTCGGGAAACTAAAGAAGTTCTATGAGTTCTCTCTGAGGTTGGGTAAGTATGCCTTGACAACCCCAAAGCGGTCATAAGTGCTGTGAATAGAGACATTTTACTCCTACTTTTCTGGGTAAAAATAAAAGCTTCGCATGAAGCCTCTTTAGTCATAATAGTCACACCTCGTCGACAGTTATTTAGGACACCTCATGAGCTGTTCTAACCAGTTAGATGCAACAGTAGGCTATCCATTGCGACTTCATTTACATGATGTGCCTAAATACATATGACCACTAGGCTAATACATAATCATCTTTTTATTTTGATTATTTGATCAACCTACATGTTATTTCAAGATATTCCTTTGGAGCACAACATCACGTTTTTAAAAGATATGCCTTAATTGGGCATGCATATAAGTTGGGCAATTGACAGCATCTAGGGCAGGGATGGGTAACTCCGTCCCCCCTTTTAACACCCTCGGATCAACTTCCAAATTATTATTCTTATTATTTTTGGTGGGGGACTCAGTTGGGGTCTCAACTTACTGTTGTGAGTTAGGATAGTATATAGAATTACACAAGGTGCACATTCTAGTTACAGTGCCTTGCAAAAGCATTCATACAAAGTGGGATTCAAATGGGTTTAATTGTAATTTTTTGGTCAACCATGCACACAAAATACTCTGTAATATTCAAAGTAGAAGTAGAAATATATATATATATTCAAGATTAATATAAATGATAACTAAAACATAGTCTTTGCATAAGTATTTATCCCCTTTGTTTAGGCAAGCCTAAATTACTTCAGGACAAAATTTTGGCATATCAAATCCTGCCCTCTGGCTTTACCGCTCGATTTGATTTCTCCTCCATCCTTCCATTCTCCTTTACTGTCGCTCCATCTGTCCTTCTCATATTCATCATTTCCTGTTACACTACTCCATATCCTAGTTTTACTTTCGCCTACTTTCACCACTCTCCCTCCATCTCTAATCCACCTCTCCAAGTTCTCATTTAACTTGCATCTTCCCCTCTTTTTACCCCCTCCTTGACTATGTCCCTCCATCTTTTCCTCCACCTCCTCTGTCCATCTATCCTGATCGCATTCATCCCATCTGGCCTGCATATGCTCATTCTAATCCCTCCATGTCATTTCTCTATCTCCCACTTTCCCCTCTCTTTCACCTGGTCTCCCTCCCTCTCTACCCCTATCCCCCTGTATATCTATCCATTATATCCCCTATTTTCTTCCCTTACTTTCTTTCTCTCTCTCCCTCCCTTTCACCATTCACCCCCCCCCCCCCCCGTTATCTCTTTCTCCATTCATTCCCTTTCTCCCTTCTTTCTCTCACTTCCCCTATTCCATCCCCCCCATCTCTTTGATACAGAGGGGTCATTGCATGGTCTCCTGAAGGCTCTGACGAGCGCTCGCTGCAGTCCCACCCAGCATCTGGAGCAGGAGCAGGCGTTGGCTCGACAGTTTGCAGAGATCCTGCATTTCACCCTGCGCTTCGATGAGCTCAAGGTACTTCTATCCCCTCCAATGAGCAAGATAATACAGAGTGCTTCTTCCTTCTTTGCTTTTTATGAAATAATCCCCTTATCATTTATATTAAAATGTACACTTAAAATAAACATGTCAAGTGAATGATAAAATGCTTTGTCTTACACTGCAAAAAGCTTTAAATTATGAGAGTAGTCAGAATGCTCACCACATATCAATTATCACACTGGAGAGGTGAGAAGTAATTGTGGCAATGTGTAGCCTTTTACCTTCCCCAGGATACTCCTCCCTATAACAACATCCAATACTGCCACAACTCTTAACAAAATGTATGGATATCTGAATTTTTTGTGTTGAAATGTACAGATTTTTGTTAGTTTGCTCAGTCTAAGTAGTACCTGGTGAATACACACAGGTAACAGCAAGGAAGCATTGCCCTCCACTCACCCCGTTCACTTATAAGCAATAGCTTGACCCCTAGACCTATTTGCAATTTAGAGAAAGTAAAAATATGCACAACCCCAACCAAAAGCAAATCACCTTTAATGTCAGCCAGCAGATTCCAACCTTACCTTTACGTTTGATTACACCGAGCTGCTAGTTTATCCTGAAAATTGTTATTTTTTTTGTCCACATGCTAGCTAGCAGTAGCCAATGTCGCCATTGTGGAATGGCAGTGTCAGCCAATCAGCTTCTTTGTTGTTCAACGTGACGTACCATTTCATTAAATCTGCTGGTTACTTTAAAGGGGCAATAAGCAGTTGCTACAGCCATTTTTAAAAACTTAGAAATGAATATTACCTACTGATCCTTGAAGAATATAAGTTATTTGTTTTTAAACAAAGGAAATGTAAACAAACATCATATAGCCTCAAAACATGGTGAAAACTATAATTGTGATATCATGGATGTTCAGTCCCTGCATCCATAGCTGCGCTAATGAGTTACATTTCTCTAGCCCCATCCCCCAACAATCATCTCCCAAATGGTTGTTGACATACTAAACAATCCTAAGGGTGTGTTTCAGCATGATATAGATAACATTTCATGGGGTAGCCTGGTTGGGGTGGGGTTTTTGGAGGAGGGTGTGGTAGAAGTTAGGATTGATTTGGTTCAGAGTTTTATTACCATGGTGGAACATTATCTATATCATGCTGAAACACACCCTTAGGATTGTTTAGTATGTCAACAACCATTTCAACAGTAACATCTGTTACCCCCGATATCTCTTTTGTTGTCTCCACAATAACCTCCAACCTGGCAATTCTGCTTTCCACAACCTGAGTTGTATTGATAACCTTACCAGAAAAAGCTATGAAGTCAACTTTATTCATTATCAAATTGTCCTTTGACAGCGTACATTCATGAGCAGCCATAATAGCTCCATCAGTCTGCCAGTAGATCCACTTACTACAGGAGCAGCCATAGTAGCTCCATCAGTCTGCCAGTAGATCCACTTACTACAGGAGCAGTCATAGTAGCTCCATCAGTCTGACAGTAGATCCACTTACTACAGGAGCAGTCATAGTAGCTCCATCAGTCTGACAGTAGATCCACTTACTACAGGAGCAGCCATAGTAGCTCCATCAGTCTGACAGTAGATCCACTTACTACAGGAGCAGCCATAGTAGCTCCATCAGTCTGACAGTAGATCCACTTACTACAGGAGCAGCCATAGTAGCTCCATCAGTCTGACAGTAGATCCAGCCATAGTAGCTCCATCAGTCTGACAGTAGATCCACTTACTACAGAAGGAGTTATAGTAGCTCCATCAGTCTGACAGTAGATCCACTTACTACAGGAGCAGCGATAGTAGCTCCATCAGTCTGACAGTAGATCCACTTACTACAGGAACAGTCATAGTAGCTCCATCAGTCTGACAGTAGATCCACTTACTATAGGAGCAGTCATAGTAGCTCCATCAGTCTGACAGTAGATCCACTTACTATAGGAGCAGTCATAGTAGCTCCATCAGTCTGACAGTAGATCCACTTACTATAGGAGCAGTCATAGTAGCTCCATCAGTCTGACAGTAGATCCACTTACTACAGGAACAGCCATAGTAGCTCCATCAGTCTGTCTAGTAGTTCCACCAATCTGTCTTACAGCCTCTGCGTATGATACATCATGATTGTTTCTATATCTCTAGGCCATTCTATCCTCTCTGTACCAGGCATCCACCAAATGCTGCACTACGCCCCCCCCACACACAATTACAACAGTTAACCTTCACATTGCTTCCACAGTCATCGTAATCATGTTTTCATCCACACATCTTTTCTTTCCACTGAGCAGCTACATGGCCCATTCTTTGGCATTTGAAAGACCGCAATGGGGGATGGGACAAATTCTCTGATATTGAAACTAAGGAATCCTATCTGTACTTTTCCAGACAATTCCTTCTAAAACCTCAGCAGCACTGATAAGCTTTCACTTCTTTGTCCCTCTTTCCTACTGATCAACCTTTTGGCCTCAATCACTCTGCCTCCCTTCACATTTTCTTTAATATCTAGTGGACATAGATATTGGGACCCCAGTGAAAACTCCTCTCAATCTAGCATAAGCACCAGGGACCTACCTTTTAATCTTCTTCCCATTAAGTTTTTACATTTTCAGCCTGGCTACCACACAATATACCAATATACCACACAGCCTGGCTACCACACAATATACCAATATACCACACAGCCTGGCTACCACACAATATACCAATATACCACACAGCCTGACTCCCACACAATAAACCAATATACCACACAGCCTGACTCCCACACAATAAACCAATATACCACACAGCCTGGCTACCACACAATATTAACAACCTACCATTTCTAATGAACCAAGCTAATTTCACTTCACCTCTTCCTCTATGGCAGTGGTTCCCAAACTTGTTATAGTCCCGTACCCCTTCAAAAAATTCAACCTCCAGCTGCGTTCCCCCTTTATCACCAGGGTCAGCACATTCACAGAAGTTGTTTTTTGCCATTATTGTAAGCCTTCCCACACACACACATTACGATACATTTATTATACATAAGATTGAGTATGAGTTTTTGTCACAACCTGGCTTGTGGGAAGTGACAAAGAGCTCTTATAGGACCATGGCACAAATAATAATATAATGATTTATAATTTTGCTCTTTATTTAGCCATCTTACAAATAAAACCGTATTTGTTCATAACAAATGGTGATTAACTCAAAACACAGGTTAATGAGAAGGGTGTGCTTGAAAGGATGCACATAACTGTGCAATGTTGGGTTGTATTGGAGACAGTCTCAGTCTTAAATAATTTTCCACACACAGTCTGTGCCTGTATTTAGTTTCACGCTAGTGAGGGCCAAGAATCCACTCTCACATAGGTATGTGGTTGCAAAGGGCATCAGTGACCTAACAGCGCAATTTGCCAAGGCAAGAAACGCTGAGTGCAGCCCTATCCAGAAATCTGGCAGTGGCTTCTGATTAAATTAAATTTTCACAGAAACGCTTGTTGCAATAGCGATTGCAAGAAGACAGTGAATGATTCTGACGGGTCGAGTTACAGTTTTGACTTAAATCTGCTTGAAAATCTATGGCAAGAAGTGAAAGTTGTCTAGCAATGATCAACATCAAATTTGATAGAGCTTTAAGAATATATATATTTTTTAAATAATGTGCGAATATTGTACAATCCAGGTGTGCAAAGCTCTTATAGACTTACCGTGAAAGACAACTGTAATTGCTGCCAAAGGAAGATTCTAACATGTATTGACTCAGGAGGTTGAATATTTATCTAATCAAGATATAGTCGTGTTTTATTTTTCAGGAATTTGTCTTCCACTTTGACATTAGAGTATTTTGTGTAGATCGTTGACAAAAAAAATGCCAATTGAATCCATTTTATTCCCTTTTTGTAACAACAAAATGTGTAAAAATTCAAGGGATGTGAATTCTTTCTGAAGGTACTGTAGAGTGACTGATCTCTACCAACCTCCCCATGTACCAGACTTCTGACTGTCAACTGCACTGCTATGGATATGAGAACCACCTTTCTGCCCTTCAGCTCAAGTTGCACTCTTTCTCTCTGTTTTTGATCTTTAGGATTATTCATGGGAAGAAAGGGGAATAGAGAGAGGGGGGAGAGGGTAGTTCTCCCTTGATTGTATACCCTCCACCTCTTTTAAATGTTTATCTCTTTAAATGCTCATACCCGAGCTGACAAGGTAAAAAATCTGTCATTCTGCCCTGAGCAAGGCAGTTAACCCACTGTTCCCAAGGTGCCGAAGACGTGGGTGTCGGTAAAGGCAGCCCACCACACCTCTCTGATTGAGGGGTTGGATTAAATGCGGAAGACACATTCCATAAGTAGGAAGCCGAAAGAGAAGAGATAGTTGTCAAGTTTGTTTTTAACCAAACGACAGAGGTAAGCGCAGAACATTGTTTGGGAATGGGTTATATATATTTTTTTTCCTACTGGTAAGAATAGAAGAGTTTCCAAGTTTTAGTCTGCGGTTGTCAGCGACTGTATCCTCAACTCCTTTCAAATGCACATTCCTCTGCATAGCATTATTTTCGCAGGGAGAAAAGAACGATATTCTGAATGAAAGACTACAAGAAATCAGAGATCATGAGGAAATAGTATGGATGAAACACTAAATCGATTTTGCCAATGATCTCCACTGTGGTCATTTTTTTGTATAATGGTATTAAGTGTAAATTATCAGCGACAAAGAAAGTGATAGAGATATGAAATGAATGAGATGATACGGAGAGAATGAAAGGGGGAGAGAAGATGACAGGGAGAATAAATCGAATCAAAGTTTATTTGTCACGTGTGCCAAATACAACAGGTGTAGACCTTACATTGAAATGCTTACTTACAGGCCCTAACCAATAGTGCAATCTTTAAGTAAAAAAATAGGTATTAGGTGAGCAATAGATAAGGAAATAAAAAACAGTAGCGAGAAAAAAACAGTAGCGAGGCTATAACAGTAGCGAGGCTATATAACCAGCTTATCCAGAGATACAACCTCTCTTATCACTCAGTGCCTGGACTTACCCCCGCACCCCACCATACCCATTATGCCTTGAATCTATTCTACCACGCCCAGAAATCTGCTCCTTTTAGTCTTTAGCCTTACCCTCATCCCTCTCCTCCTCTGTTCCTTGGGTGATGTAGAGGTAAACCCAGTCCCTGCGTGTCCCCAGGCACCCTCATTTGTTGAGGGTGCCTGGGCTCACTGCTTTAGCACACTCCGCCAACCCGGATGTCCTTGCCATGTCTGAATCCTGGCTTAGAGAGGCCACCAACAATTCTGAGATTTCCATACTCAGCTACAAAATGTTCCGTCAAGATAGAACTGCCAAAGGGGGAGGAGTTGCAATCTACTGCAGAGAGAGCCTGCAAAGTTCAGTCATAGTTTCCAGGTCTGAACCCAAACAGTTTGAACTTCTAATTTGAAAAATGAACCTCTCCAGAAATAAGTCTCTCACTGTTACCGCCTGCTATCGACCCCCCTCCGCTCCCAGTTGTGCCCTGGACACCATTTGTGAATTGATCGTCCCCCATCTAGTTTCAGAGTTTGTTCTGTTAGGTGACCTAAACTGGGATATGCTTAACGCCCGGCTGTCCTATAATCTAAGCTAGATGCCCTCAATCTCACACAAATCATCAAGGAACCCACCAGGTACAACCCTAAATCCGTAAACATGGGCACCCTCATAGACATTATCCTGACCAACTTGCCCTCCAAATACACCTCCTCTGTTTTCAATCAGGATCTCAGCGATCACTGCCTTATTGCCTGTTTCCGCTATGGGTCTGCAGTCAAACGAACACCCCTCATCACTGTCAAACACTCCCTAAAACCCTTCTGCGAGCGGGCCTTTCTAATCGACCTGGCCCGGGTACCTCACCATCTTAGATAAGCATGCCCCATTCAAAAAATGCAGAACTAAGAACAGATATAGCCCTTGGTTCTATCCAGACATGACTGCCCTTGACCAGCACAAAAACATCCTGTGGCGGACTGCAATAGCATTGAATAGTCCCCACGATATGCAACTGTTCAGGGAAGTCAAGAACCATTACATACAGTCAGGAAAGCAAAGGCTAGCAAGCAAAGGCTAGTTTTTTTCAAGCAGAAATTCACATCCTGTAGCTCTAACTCCACAGGTGCACCTCAGCCACGCTCAAGGTACTAAATGATATCATAACCGCCATCGATAAAAGACAGTACTGTGTACCCGTCTTCATCGACCTGGCCAAGGCTTTCGACTCTGTCAATCACCGTATTCTTATCGGCACACTCAATAGCCTTGGATTTTCTAATGACTGCCTCGCCTGGTTCACCAACTACTTTGCAGACATAGTTCAGTGTGTCAAATCGGAGGGCCTGTTGTCCGGACCTCTGGCAGTCTGGGTACCACAAGGTTCAATTCTCGGGCCGACTCTTTTCTCTGTATATATCAATGATGTCGCTCTTGCTGCGGGCGATTCCGTGATCCACCTCTAAGCAGACTACACCATTATGTATACTTCTGGCCCTTCCTTGGAAACTGTGCTAACTAACCTCCAAACAAGCTTCAATGCCATACAACACTCCTTCCGTGGCCTCCAACTGCTCTTAAACGCTAGTAAAACCAAATGCATGCTTTTCAACTATTCGCTGCCCGCACCCACCTGCCCGACTAGCATCACCACCCTGGACGGTTCTGACCTAGAATTTGTGGACAACTATAAATACCTAGTTGTCTGACTAGACTGTAAACTCTCCTTCCAGACTCATATTAAAAATCTCCAATCCAAAATCAAATCTAGAATCGGCTTTCTATTTCGCAACAAAGCCTCCTTCACTCATGCCGCCAAACATACCCTAGTAAAACTGACTATCCTACCAATCCTCGACTTTGGCGATATCAAATACAAAATAGCTTACAACACTCTACTCAGCAAACTGGATGCAGTCTATCACAGTACCGTCCATTTTTTTTACCAAATCACCTTATACCACCCACCACTGTGACCTGTATGTTCTAATCGGCTGTGCCCTCGCTACATATTCGTCGCCAGTCCCACTGGCTCCAGGTCATCTATAAATCTATGCTAGCTAAAGCTCCGCTTTATCTCAGTTCACTGGTCACGATAACAACACCCACCCGTAGCACACGTTCCAGCAGGTATATCTCACTGATCATCCCCAAAGCCAACACCTCATTTGGCCGCCTTTCCTTCCAGTTCTCTGCTGCCAGTGACTGGAACGAATTGCAAAAATCGCTGAAGTTGGAGAGTTTTATTTCCCTCACCAACTTTAAACATCAACTATCTGAGCAGCTAACCGATCACTGCAGCTGTACATAGTCCATCTGTAAATAGCCCATCCAATTTACCTACCTCACCACCATACTGTTTCTATTTTATTTACTTTTCTGCTCTTTTGCACACCAGTATCTCTACTTGCACATCATCATCTGCTCATTTATCACTCCAGTCTTAATCTGCTAAATTGTAATTATTCGCTCCTATGGCCTATTTATTGCCCACCTCCTCATGCCTTTTGCACACACTGTATATAGACTTTCTTTTTTCTACTGTGTCATTGACTTGTTTATTGTGTTTTTGTCTTGTATATTGTTTACTCCATGTGTAACTCTGTGTTGTTGTCTGTGCCACACTGCTTTGCTTTATCTTGGCCAGGTCGCAGTTGCAAATGAGAACTTGTTCTCAACTAGCCTACCTGGTTAAATAAAGGTGTTCTCAACTAGCCTACCTGGTTAAATAAAGGTGTTCTCAACTAGCCTACCTGGTTAAATAAAGGTGAAATGAAAAATAAATATACAGGCACCGGTAGGGCTAATTGAGGTAGTATATACATGTAGATATGGTTAAAGTGACTATGTATATATGATAAACAGAGAGTAGCAGTAGCGTAAAAGAGGGGTTTGGTTTTGATTACCTGTTCAGGAGTCTTGGCTTTCGGGTAAAAGCTGTTGAGAAGCCTTTTGGTCCAAGACTTGGCACTTCGGTACTGCTTGCCATGCAGTAGTAGAGAGAACAGTCTATGACTGGGGTGGCTGGGGTCTTTGACACCTTCCTCTGACACCGCCTGGTGTAGAGGTCCTGGATGGCAGGCAGCTTTGCCTGTTTGATGGTTTGTCAGAGAGCATAGCAGGATTTCTTCTAAGCTTCCGGGTTAGAGTCCCGTACCTTGAAAGCGGCAGCTCTACCCTTTAGCTCAGTGTGAATTTTGCCTGTAATCCATGGCTTCTGGTTGGGGTATGGACGTACAGTCACTGTGGGGATGACGTCGTCAATGCACTTATTGATAAAGCCAGTGACTGATTGAGTGTACACCTCAATGCAATCGGAAGAATCCCGGAACCTGTTCCAGTCTGTGATAGAAAAACAGTCCTGTAGTTTAGCATCTGCTTCATCTGACCACTTTTTTTTGTAGACCACTGGTGCTTCCTGCTTTAATTTTGGCTTGTAAGCAGGAATCAGGAGGATAGAATTGTGGTCAGATTTACCAAATGGAGGGCGAGGGAGAGCTTTGTACTCATCTCTGTGTGTGGAGTACAGGTGATCTAGAATGTTTTTCCCTTTGGTTGCGCATTTAACATGTTGATAGAAATGAGATAAAACAGATTTAAGTTTCCCTGCATTAAAGTCTCCGGCCACTAGGAGCACCGCCTCTGGGTGAGTGGTTTCCTGTTTGCTTATTCCCTTATACAGCTGACTGAGTGCGGTCTTAGTGCCAGCGTCCGTCTGTGGTGGTAAATAAACAGCCACGAAAAGTATCGATGAAAACTGCAGACCACACCAAGAGAGTTTGCCAAGAGAGTTTATCATAAAATACTTCACGCTAGCAAAATCTAGAGGCTTCCTGAGATTTCGTGCACCAGCTGTTGTTTACAAATATGCACAGACCGCTCACCCTCTTCTTACCGGAGTGTGCTGTTCTATCTGTTCTATCTAGCCGGTGCAGTGTGTATCCTGCTAGCTGAATATCCATGTCATCATTCAGTGCAATGCAGAAAACGAACCAGGGGAACTGAATCTGAGAGGGACTGAATATAAACACAAGAAAGAGGAGACAAGAGTCAGATAAAATAAGGCAGAAAGGGAGGACAATGTGTGAGCAAAGCCTAGTTTCAATCAGACAAAGTATTTACTTGTACTTGCCAACACCCGCATATTGATGTTTGGCAGTCTCGGAGGAGTAACTGCGTTGGAGCTGTCAAAACGTTGAGCGGCTTCTCTTGTGGTCATTATCATGAAGCCACACCCTTTCCACCTGCGTATTATGTTCAGAACAAAAAAGTATAGAAACAGTGATGCTCAAATTGAAAACCATTACTCTAAATTATACGGATCTCTATCAGCCTAATTTGAGGTGTAGATTACTTCCCAAGTGTCCACACTTGTAACACAGCTGCATGAGATTTCTACTAATGCAACTCGGTGCATCCAATGGCAATGTCCGCTTTAGGTGTAATGACAGCAACTTGGATCTTCAGAAGGTAACACAGTTCCACCAAAGACACTGCCAAAAAACATAGGACACCAAAGAGGCCTTTCTACTGACTCTGAAAAGCACTATAGAAAACACAAAGAAAGATGCCCAGGGTCCCTGTTAAGGAAAATCTAAAGTTGAGTAAAGGCATGCAGCTTGTAGGCATAGGAATGCATGGAGGTAAATATCACTTCAAAATGGAAAGGATTTGTCCTGGGTCATTAGTGAATACCTTTTTAAATGCAAGCTGTGCTGGAACACATCTGATTATCCTCCCGCAGTCCACACTGTCTTGTAACAAAGCTCATTCAAATCTTTACATTGACAGGACAGGTACAGGATGGAACAATTAATTTAGCATTTTACACAGATCCGACAATCCCTGCTTCAGTGCGACTACTCTTCCTGAGGTCCAAAGAGGCTACAGACAAAGGCTGGACTGAGGGTTTCAGACCTGTTGACTTTTTCACAGTCCTCACAGACATCTAAAATGGATTCAATTTTTTTTAATCCTCAGCTATGGGCACAAACCCCATAATGACAAAGTGAATACCAGAAAGGACTGGTATTAAAAATTAAAACATAAATCTTCACAATACCTGTCAAAGTTTTGTCTCACCAGGGTCTTTCTTTATTTGGACTATTTTCTACATTTTAATCGTCGAAGGAATGAGCGTAACACTGTAAAAATCCAAGGCAGGCTCCAGCAAAAAATAAACGCCCCTTTTACCCTGTCTTTCAAAGATTTTGGATCGATTTGGAGGTGGAGGAACCTGTCATTGGTTTAACATGCACCTGTGTCAAGCATCAACTTCAGAAGGTAGGCTTAAGTTGTCATTGAAAACATAGGACACCAAAGACGCCTTTCTACTGACTCTGAAAAACAGGGAAGACATGCCCAGGGTCCTCCCTCATCTGGAACATGCCTTCCAGCAGGCTCATCCTGAATGACCCTCCAGCATGACAATGCCACCAGCCATACTGACATCTGATTATCTTGCAGTGGCACACCACGTGATTTTCTACAAAGACAGGAAGGTACAGGTGTTCTGCCATGAGTTACACCAGAAAGCACAATCTCATCAGTCCTATTGAGCACGCAATAGGCTGAGACCTGTTGGACTGAGGGTAATAGACATAACACTACATAATACAACACAATACACTACATAATATACATAACACTACATAATATACATAACACTACATAATATCATAACACTACATAATACAACACAATACACTACATAATATACATAACACTACATAATACAACACAATACACTACATAATATACATACACTACATAATACAACACAATACATAATACACACAACTACATAATACAACACAATACACTACATAATATATACATAACACTACATAATACAACACAATACACTACATAATACAACACAATACACTACATATATGGAGTGGGATCGATTTGGAGGTGGAGGGTCCTTCATGGTTTGGGGCATAACACAGCATCATCACTAGCATAATATCACATGCAGGCAATCTACAACACAATACACTACAGGAAGACATAACACTCCCTCATAATATACATAACACTTCATAATACAGGCTCATAATACATGACACTCCAGCATAATACAACACAATACACTACATAATATCTGTACATGATTTACAACACAATAACTACATAATATACATAACACTACATAATATACATAACGGATCTCAATGATATGAGCACATAACACTACATAATCAATACACTACATAATATACATAACACTACATAATACAACACAATACACTACATAATATACATAACACTACATAATATACATAACACTACATAATATACATAACACTACATAATACAACACAATACACTACATAATATACATAATACTACATAATACAACACAATACACTACATAATATACATAACACTACATAATACAACACAATACACTACATAATATACATAACACTACATAATATACATAACACTACATAATACAACACAATACACTACATAATATACATAACACTACATAATACAACACAATACACTACATGATATACAATACACTACATAATATACATAACACTACATAATACAATACACTACATGATATACATAACACTACATAATATACATAACACTACATAATACAACACAATACATACATGATATACAATACATAATATACATACATAACACTACATAATACAATACAATACATACATGATATAATACATTACATAATATACATAACACTACATAATACATTACATACTATATAATATAACACTACATAATACAATACATCATATACATAACACTACATAATACATTACATACTATACATAATACACATACATAATACATATACATAACATACATAATATACATAATACATTATATACATACATAACACTACATAATGCACATACATACTATACATAACACTACATAATACATTACATACTATACATAACACTACATAATACATTACATACTATACATAACACTACATAATACATTACATACTATACATAACACTACATAATACATTACATACTATACATAACACTACATAATACAATACATAATATACATAACACTGCATAATACACTACATAACAATACATAATATACATAACACTACATAATACAATACATACTATACATAACACTACATAATACAATACATAATAGACTACATAATACAATACATCATATACATAACACTACATAATACAATACATACTATACATAACACTACATAATACAATACATAATATACATAACACTGCATAATACAATACATACTATACATAACACTACATAATACAATACATACTATACATAACACTGCATAATACACTACATAATACACTACATAATATACATAACACTGCATAATACACTACGTAATATATGCATAACACTACATAATACATTACATACTATACATAACACTACATAATACAATACATAATATACATAACACTGCATAATACAATACATACTATACATAACACTACATAATACAATACATACTATACATAACACAACATAATACAATGCATAATATATGCATAACACTACATAATACAATACATACTATACATAACACTGCATAATACAATACATACTATACATAACACTACATAATACAATACATACTATACATAACACTGCATAATACACTACGTAATATATGCATAACACTACATAATACATTACATAATATACATAACAATATATAAAATACATAATATACATAGCAATACATAATATACAGTACATAATATACATTACAATACATTATACCATTCAAAATATATAAAAATGTGTGTCTTTTCACAGTCCCCGTTGTGTCGTAAGGTGTTCTTTTATCCATTCTTTTCTGTTTTTATTGCTAGCTTGAGTTACCTGGGGTGGCAGAGCGTCCATGTAGCCATGGCTCTATTTAATACTGTGTTCCCCAGCCTCTGTTCTGGACTTGGGGACTGTGAGTAGACCTCTGGTTATGTGTGTGATACCAGTTAGTGTCCAAACTGTGGGCCAACTGCTGGAACAGACAGTTCGGTACCTTCAACACATCAACACCTCGCACAAAGATCAATAGTGATGCAGTCAATCTCTCTTCAACTTTGAGCCGGGAGAAATTGACAAGCATGTCATTGACATTCGTGGACATCTAAGTGCCAATATGTGGACAACTGAATGCTGCTCTGTTCTGGACCAACTGCAATTTGCCTATGTCCTTCTTTACAGCACATGACCACACATCTGGACAGTAGTCCAGGTACGACTAAACTAGGGCCTGTAGGACCTGTCTGGTTGATTGAGATGTCAAGAAAGCAGAGCAATGCTCATAGACAGACCTCTTCCCATTTTAGTACCATTGAGGCTATATGTTTTCTCCATGACAGTTGGTTATCTAGGGTGAAACCCAGCAGTTTAGTCTCTTCAACTTGCTCAATAGCCACATTATTGAATAATAGATCCAGATGGGGTTTAGGGTTGAGCGAAGCTTTTAGTTTTGGAGATAAATAGCACCAGCCTATTAGTAGTTACCCATTCTAGATTGATTGGTAATCTCACTCCTCGGCTTGAAATGCCATCAAATTTCAGTGCAGCTGGCTAAAGTGTTGTTATGTTTGTTTGCGAGACAGACGATACAATGAATTGTGAACAAGAACGATATATTTTTAAGCGAGCTAAGTGTTGCTGTCACACTTTTGTTCCAGCGCAGCATGAACACCTGTTTTAAATAGTCAACTAGCCATCAAGACAGTCAGAGTTCAGGAGATAGGCCTCAACAAGACAGTCAGAGTTCAGGAGATAGGCCTCAACAAGACAGAGTTCAGGAGATAGGCCTCAACAAGACAGTCAGAGTTCAGGAGGTAGGCCTCAACAAGACAGTCAGAGTTCAGGAGATAGGCCTCAACAAGACAGTCAGAGTTCAGGAGATAGGCCTCAACAAGACAGTCAGAGTTCAGGAGATAGGCCTCAACAAGACAGTCAGAGTTCAGGAGGTAGGCCTCAACAAGACAGTCAACAAGACAGTCAGAGTTCAGGAGACGACAGTACGACAGGCTAGTACGACAGGCTAAGTACTAATAACTGGATTTCAAATTGGCACAATTCCTCCTCAACTCCCCGCTGTGGGACATTGAAGATAATCATGAGTGATTTTGTGTTGACTTTTGCACCCTCTACTACAGATGACGAACCCTGCCATCCAGAATGATTTCAGCTACTACAGGAGAACACTCAACCGCATGCGCATCAACAATGTTGCCGTGAGTGTACATTTACATTTAAGTTATTTAGCAGATGCTCTTATCCAGAGCGCCTTACATTTGTGAGTGCATACTTTTTCATATCAACTTTTGACTGATACTGTACACACACACACACACACACACACACACACACACACACACACACACACACACACACACACACACACACACACACACACACACACACACACACACACACACACACACACACACACACACACACACACACACACACACACACACACACACACACACTTAAACATACCCACAGTAAATGGATTCTAACAGTAGTACATTAGTCACCTCATCCTCCCATTGGTCAAAGGGAAAGCCCCATGGGTGTTGACGAGACAGGGGGATCATTGATCTTGTGTCTCCAATTAAGAGCCCATGCGACTTGTGAATAATTACTTGAGGGCCTATGTAATGAGGCAGAAGAGTGCGTGTTAAACGACACGTAAATGACACGTAAATGACACGTAAATGACACGTAGAATGCATGTAGAACAGCACAGCAAGTAGTGTGCTGACTGTGTCATGTCTTATTACAGTTTTAATAGAATGAATTGCCCAAAATTCACAAGTTGCACTTGTAGTCAGAAGTTTACATACACCTTAGCCAAATACATTTAAACTCCATTTTTCACAATTCCTGACATTTAAACCTAGTAAAAATTCCCTGTCTTAGTTCAGTTAGGATCACCACTTTATTTTAAGAATGTGACATTTCAGAATAATAGTAGAGAGAATTATTTATTTCAGCTTTTATTTTTTTCTTTACTTTCCCAGTGGGTAGTTTACATACAGTACAGTCAATTAGTATTTTGTAGCATTGCCTTTAAATTGTTTAACTTGGGTCAAACGTTTCAGGTAGCCTTCCACAAGTTTCTCACAATAAGCTCCTGACAGAGCTGGTTTGAGCCAGCTCTGGTCACTGCCATCCCGTGCTTCACGGTTGGGATGGTGTTCTTCGGCTTGCAAGCGTCCCCCTTTTTCCTCCAAACATATCAATGGTCATTGTGGCCAAACAGTTATATTTTTGTTTCATCAGACCAGAAGACATTTCTCCAAAAAGTACAATCTTTGTCCCCATGTGCAGTTGCAAACCGTAGTCTGGCTTTTTATGGCGGTTTTTGAGCAGTGGCTTCTTCTTTGCTGAGCGGCCTTTCAGGTTATATCGATATAGAACTCATTTTACTGTGGATATAGATATTTTTGTACCTGTTTCCTCCAGCATCTTCACAAGGTCCTTTGCTGTTCTAGGATTTATTTGCACTTTTCGCACCAAAGTACGTTCATCTCTAGGAGACAGAATGCGTCTCCTTCCTGAGCGGTATGACGGCTGCGTGGTCCCACGGTGTTTATACTTGCGTACTATTGTTTGTACGGATGACCTTGGTACCTACAGGTACACCTCCAATTGACTCAAATTACATTAATTAGCCTATCAGAAGCTTCTAAAGCCATGACATAATTTTCTGGAATTTTCCATTCTGTTTCAAGGCACAGTCAACTTAGTGTATGTAAACTTCTGACCCACTGGAATTGTGATACAGCGAATTATAAGTGAAATAATCTGTCTGTAAACAATTGTTGGAAAAATTACTTGTGTCATGTACAAAGTAGATGTCCTATCCGACTTGCCAAAACTATAGTTTGTTAACAAGACATTTGTGGCGTGGTTGAAAAATTATGTTTAATGACTCCAACCTAAGTGTATGTATTCTTACAACTTCAACTGTATTTTGCATACGAATTTGAAATTATATACTAAATTAAATATTTGTAAAAAAATAAATATTTTTTAAGTGCAATATTTAAGGATATAGCCATAAGTTTTGATGCTGGTGTTTTTCTGTCCGGCCTTCTTGTGAAGTATGGTGTTATATTAACACTTTAAAAAATACTTTTTAAAGAATGATAAAACATTTATGACATCCTAACAGCACTAATCCTGTTGTATACTTCTTTCAATTCTATTTTTGTTTGAAAGACACCAAGGCCAGGATTCAATTAGATCAGCTGTAACCCATGTTAGCCGACAAACACATAGCTTTTCATTGCTTTTGTTTAGGCGGAGTCTGAGGTATAACTACATTAGAGCTGTCAAATACACAAGCGGCTCTTTACGTTACCATTGGATTCACTAAGTCACATTAGTCACAGGAATGCGTTACTTGGACATTGCCATTGGATTCACTAAGTCGCATTAGTAGAAATCCCATGCAGCCACATTACAAGTTTGAACACAGGAATGCATGATGTTCTCTACACCTCAATTAGGCTGATAGAAATCCCTATCAGTTTCTTTAATGATTTTACATTTGAGTGTCATTATTTCTAGATAGAAGCTCTAAACAAGAAAGTCAGGCTATCTCTTGTGCGTTATAAGGACGGTGTTGTTTTGTGACAATGACCAGTCACGCGGTCACCGATTTAACAGCTCTAACGCAGTTACATCTCAGAAACAAAATCCATGAAAAGCGTCGTGTTTGTCTGCTAACATGATTCAATCCTGGCCCAACTCTTTTGCTTTCAAGGCAGAGGAGGAGAACGAAGTCAACAATGAGCTGGCCAATCGGATGTCTCTGTTCTACGCCAATGCCACGCCCATGCTGAAAACGCTAAGCGACGCTACAACAAAGTTTGTTTCAGACGTAAGTGAAAAAGCGCATTACATTGTTTAAGAATAATAGCTCCTATTTCATAGTGTGAAAGTCCTGGATAGGCAGTTCACTGGACAACTTGATGATACTTTAGTTGAATTGTAATTTGCCAAATGTAATGGAACAGCATTTGTCTCTGATAAAGAGGGAGCTACAGTATCAGTTTATTTGACAGTGATCATGGAAAACAGACATGGCAAAATATGTTAGCTACGTAGTCTATTCTCATCTTCTGGCTTATCGTACAGCAGTTTTTCTTTCAACAGTATCGTACAGTCAAATAAAATTGCACCGTTTAGTGCTGTTTTGCTTTAGGAAAACATCAACGTGAAAGTTTACAAAAGCTTGTGTCAATAAGATGGTGTTTTCTGTTGATTTGACCAGAACACAGATCTACCCATTGAAAACACAACGGACTGCTTATGCACGATGGCCAGCGTGTGCAAAGTCATGCTGGAAACTCCGTGAGACAGACCTCTTTTCTAGTCCAATCTATTTTCCCCTCTGTGACATTCAGAAAGTCAGATCACAAATGACTCTGTACTTTCTACCATGAAGTCTGTCTGCTTTGTTGCATCTGCTTTGAGGTTTCATTTCTTTGAACACTAAACATGATCTAAAAATGCTGTTTGTTTTTTGGTTTGTCTGTGTGTTTGGGGGCATGCATGTGACTGTGTGTGTACGCTTGTGTGTCTACACGCGTGTCTTTGCGCACGTGTGTGTGTGTGTGTGTGTGTGTGTGTGTGTGTGTGTGTGTGTGTGTGTGTGTGTGTGTGTGTGTGTGTGTGTGTGTGTGTGTGTGTGTGTGTGTGTGTGTGTGTGTGTGTGTGTGTCCACAGGGAATACCGAAGCCGTTTTGCCAGCGAGGATACTGTGTCCTTCTGTTTGCGTGTGATGGTGGGAGTGATCATTCTTTATGACTATGTTCACCCGGCTGGAGCCTTCGTCAAGTCCTCCAAGATCGAGGTGCGTTAACAGAGATCTTATGACATTTATTGTGGCCGTATGTATCAAGCGTCTCAGGGTAGGACTGCTGATCTAGGATCAGGTCTCCCCTGTCTATGTAATCTGATTCATTGTGATCTAAAAGGCCAAACTGATACTTAATCATATATAGAATATATCACTGTTGTATCAACAGGGAGGGGAAACGTTGTTCTAGTCCAACAACACACATTAAATAATCCACTAACAACCAGCCCATGATTAGTTGAATCAGGTGTGTTACTGCTGGGCTAAAACAAAAACCTCCTAGGGATCCCGCAGGATTACATACGGGGACACTGACACTGACATATGGAACCATAAATGTGTAACTGACTTTGTTTTGATATAGATGAAAGGGTGCATCAAAGTCTTAAAGGATCAGCCTCAAAGCAGTGTGGAAGGCCTGCTA